>NW_008693153.1:30007-31206 GCF_000695815.1 Acanthisitta chloris | reverse complement strand
TTCCCTACAGTTGTCATTCACAAGGAAAGAAAGTGTGTATACTTATCCACCACTTCCAAGCACATCAAACAGTACACATTGAAGTTTTTGTGGACATTTTTTAAAACCCACAGGGCAAAACAATACAAAAAAAGTCACCAACAAGCAGTATTTTAAACACCCTTCAATGTATATCTGCAGCTCTTTTTGGGAAGTACAGGTTTACATCTTTCAGTTTCTACTTATTTGTAACAGCTTATAGCAAGACTTAAAACATAAATCATTATACAAATAGGTACAGCCATCATGGAAATGCATGGATTTTCAGAGATGAACAGTTCTGATGGCATCAGCTACTGGTCCGTGCTCTCTTGCCTCACAGCAAGAAGACAACAAAGCTATCACAAGAATTTGAGGAGCTACTAGTACTATCAACATGTTCAGGTTGATTGCTTTGACATTTTCTTCCTCATTCTGGGAAATAAAATGCTTTGGATTTTCATTCCATAGATGAATCAGAAGTCCATTCTTTGCTTTAAACTTCCTCCATTTTAATTGAGAGGTTTTCTTCATTTGGTTGACAGTTCCCATTCTGTTGTAGTTTGACTTCATCTATCCTTTGTGTATCTCTGTTGTCTACTTCCTTCTCAGTTTCTGAATTCTGATCCTCTTTGTTGTTATCTTTGTCCTACCAAAGATAAAATTATTGTACAGAAAAATAAGATTCTTAGCACTATAGGATATGACTTCCAACCAGCTCTTGGTAATTTTACTGTCTCAATGTTTACATGCCTGTCTTGTCTCAGCAATTTTTAGAACAGAAGTGTGAGCTTCTTTGCTCCTTCTTTTTTTAACAACTTATCAACTGGCTGAATTTAGGCACTCATAACAACTTGTCATCCAAGAAATCACTGCCAAAAAGTCATCTGTATTTATTATCTATATTCAGGAAAAAAACCCCAGAACAAGCAGCACCATGGAAACAATGACAGACAACTCCAGAAATTAAGATCTCAGCACATTTTCTACACAAAATAGGACTAAATGTCTCATTCCTTTTTTTTTGTCAGGCATCTGATGCATTTTAAGAGAGTTCTTAGGTCTAAATCAGCTGGTTTGTTAACAGTTGTGTAGTTCTGAGTACAACATACTACACTTTCAAGGCTGCTTTTTTAATTCTGAGATTAAATATTTAGAAGATGGTTCTTTGAGCACCTTCT
>NW_008693153.1:28229-29991 GCF_000695815.1 Acanthisitta chloris | reverse complement strand
AAAAATCCCATTCCACTCCTTCCTAGCTCTTCAACTTTACTCCTGCAGAATCCAATATACAGATCATGACCAAAGCAGCGAGGGAGGGAGAGGCTGCACTGCACAGTGAAGATTTATTTAAGTAAGGTTTTCAGCTCTGCAGTGCAGCAGCCCTTGAATATTGCTGCCTAGTTACACAGCCTGCCTGCTGGTACAGATATGCAGACAGACAAGCCCTAGCACATGGCACACAATAGGCAAGAGCAGCAACACAAAGTGTCTGTAATCTCAAAAGCTCCTCCAAGTCCAGCAAAGTTCAAACATGGAGTCTTACCAAACTGTCCCACTAACCACAACTAGCAAAAGCTAAATGCAAATGGTAATAATTTGCTTAAGCAAAAAAGAAGGAAGGAGGCAAAGAAAGAAAAAGCAGGGAGGAAATTTCAGTAATGGCTTCACTGCCACCACTTCACTCTGCTGACCACTTGGTCACACAAGCTTACCTTCAAAGCAGTGGCGCTTTTGTCAGATTTCTCTTTTCCCTCTTTCTCTTTACTACTTTTCTTCTTGGAGGTGGAGTGTTCTCTTTCTCGTCTTTCATTATTTGTATCTCTTTCTCTTTTTTTCTCTTTCTTGTTTCTGTCTCAGAAAATGGTTAGTCAAATTAGTATTTGATCCAACTGCAAAACTTCAGACCATCTGAGTGCTAACTAAACTCTCAGCTGTGGCTTTTCAAAGTAACCCCAAAATATAAGCAAAAAAACTTCAAAACCTTCAGAAAGACAAGGGGATTTTTCTGACTGAAGAGAGCTTAAGAGTGCACATGGTCAGCACACACTGTATTTGCAAAGATAAAAGCAAATTAAAATGTATCAGATGAAGGGTTTTTACTGATTTGATGCAAATTTGCATTGCTGATTGCTTTGAGAGACTCTCTCTGAAAGCATTCCAAAGCTCAAATCTGTCAAGGTTTTGGTTTGGTTTTAAATTAGAACTGAATCATACTGACCAGCTGAAATCATCTGAGACCTGGTGCTGGAAGATATGGTTTAGGGGTTACAGCAGAGTGATATGTTAATGGTTGGACTTGCTGATCTTAAAGGCCTGTTCCAACCTTGATGATTCTATGCCTTTTGAGATAACTAGTGTAAAGGCAGTAAAAAATGAAAATACTGTACATCCTTCCTTCTTCACTGGTCATTGACTTTTATGTTTACATCAAACTGACCTTCTTGGAGAAGGAGTTCGTGAAGACTTTCTCTTTGCTGTTTTTGATGTTTTAGGAGACCTAGAGGGACTTCTGCTCTTCCTTTTACGCCTTTCTCTGCAGGATCAAGAAGTTCAAGACCATCAAAGAACAAAAATTAAAAAAAACTCAGGAAACAGACAAAAAGAGAAAGTCCTTAAAATGATCTAACAGAACCATGGTCTAAGTATCCCTGAATTTAACATTATATATCACCAAAAATATACTTCCTGTGCAGAGGAAAAAAGAAATTCCTATGCATCAGTTTGGTGGGAGAGGCAAGGCTGAAGCAGGACAAAAAAAGGTTGTGCCCTTTCAAATTTCTCTTTTAATCCTCACGTGCTTGTACTTACAGCTGATAACAATGGAAACACATTGAATTAACTAATCCTGTATTAATTAAGGTTTTTTTCAGCCAGGAAAATAATTCAATTGCATGAAGAGCCATATTAAGACAAAAGGCATAACTTGAGCATTACGAACCTCATTCCAACCTGAAGATCACTGCACTTCAGTTTAACCTCACTGGCATTTAAA
>NW_008693153.1:18957-28218 GCF_000695815.1 Acanthisitta chloris | reverse complement strand
CCTGCTGGTTTAGAAGCAAACAGACCAAAGCTCAAGCTGTTGTCAAAATCATAAGTTAATATCTAATGTTTTTCCAATGTTCCTTGCTCAGCAAACAGAGTGCTATTCTGTAACACGCAGAGGAAGTTATGGTATTTTACAAAACAGCTGTTGTACACAGCTATATGGAGCTTGAAGTTGCTATTATGAAGTCTGATTTTGAAAAGAACAAAACATTAGGCAACTGGTTGCAAACACACTGAGGCACATGTTAAATTAAACCAAAAACTGAGCCAGTAAAATTTCATTCAACATAAATGCAGAACCTATCTCTGCCAAAGTAAGATGGTTTTTTTCCTATCAACTCTTCACAGAGCAGAAAAAGTAGATTGGAAGAACCATCAAAAAAATGCCAGGGAAGTTAAACACTAACTTCTAGACATAGCACAGAAGCTACGTTTATGCATTATCAGCTCTTGCAGTTCACACCACTGGGTGGGAATATTTAAATCCTCAACACTTAAAAACCCAGGATATCAAGTTATTAGATAAATGACAAAAGTGCCTACTAAGTTATGCCTAGTGTCACTATCTGGATTGGCACTGACAGTATCATTCACCATGACTGTCCTGGTTTTGGCAGGGATAAAGTTAATTTTCTTTGTAGCAGCAGGTACAGGTGCTGTGGGTTCAATATGAGAATAATGTTGGTAACACACTGTATGGTTTAGCTGTTGCTTACTCTAATTCAAGGACATTTCAGTTTCCCATGCTCTGTCACCAAGCAGGTACACAAGAAGCTGGGAGGGAGCACAGCCAGGAGAGCTCATCCAAAGGCCAAAGGGATATTCCATATCACAGCTGGGAGCTGTCAATCGCCCTGAGGGATGGGCTGGGCAACAGTGCTGAGTGACTAGACTGTACACCACTTCTTTCTCTTGTGTTTAATCCCTCTCTTTCTCCTTCCCATTACAACTGCTAGTGTTACTATCATTACTATTTTGCTGCTGTTCTTATCTCAACCTTCAAGACACAGAGCTGGGTAGGATGTGAGGAGGTTGAGCAAGGAAGGGGTTGGTGAGGGAACAAAAAAAGCCCAAAAAGCACCATCAGGGTTCAACCCTAGTCAGCAACTAAGTCTCCTTTTCCCCCAGTGAGGAGAAGAATCAGGAAAAAAAGGGAAACTCCAGCACTGTACCAGCTGCTAAGAAGAAAATTAACTCTCCCCCAGCACTAACTAAGACAATGACTTTCTGAAGCTGCACAGGACAGAATTCCTTAATTATTTTGTTCAGCAAGCTAAGCTTGATTTGATCTTTGGTAAACAAAAATATAAAGTGGCCTCAAAATCACAGAACAAGTAACATAATCACTGATCAGATGTCCACCAGTTAATATGCATCTTTCAGACGCCTTCACATTTATCATCACATTTTTTCAGATGAGAATACTGGAAACTGGTTACCCTGACAGTGTTCCCACTTCGGCTACACTGAGTACATGTCTGTTTTATTTTGCTTTCCAGCATACATACCTGTGAGTAACCAAGTGCTTTAGTCATTGTGTGCAAACTAGAAACTGTTTATTCAGGAAACCTCCAGTTTCTGCTTTTCTTGTTTCAAGCTGAGGAGCTACAGCTGTGGCTCACAGTATTTATTCCCATCTCTATTACATTTGTCCGCACAAGTTTTTGTGCACCTGTTTCATTAATGCTCTTATATAACACTAATGCAGCAAAACAGAAAGAAAGAAGAAAAAAAAACAGGTCTGAACACTTGGATGGTGATCCCACGTCTCCTAATCGTACATGGAAATAACATTCTGTACCTCCTCCAGTGCTGTGGGCTCTGCTAACCTGGAAGATGTCAGCTGGAGTAAAAATCAGATCCTTCTCTTTGCTTGGTCTGTTTCTTCCTTCAGCTAGGAATTATAGCCATATTATTTCCAGTACTTGCCTGCTGTCTGTCAGCAAAGCAAGGTCAGGTGCCACCCAGTTGTCAGAAGGCCCTGTATGTCCTATTCTTCCTCCATCTCCTCTCCAAAAAGATGACTATTTGCCCAATATTCTACAATCATCAGGTAAATGATCAGCAGTCAGTGCTGTACAGTAAATCCAGGCAACTGAAATACTGATTTTCTGGATAATCTCCTCCAGAAAGGTCTGTAACCATTTCAACTAGACCCCTAAATGCAAGCTGTGACTCTAACCCAACCTATTCATAATTACTCTTCAGAGGTCAAAGGCATTACTGAGGTTAGAAGAACCCTCTGAAGATCACCTACTCCTACCTCTCCCTCACCCACCTTAAAGCAGTGTCAATCAGAGTATGTTCCTCAGGGTCATAGCCAGTCAGATTTTTACTATCTCCTTGGATGGAGGAGACTCCACAATCCCTCAGGTTAACTGGCTCCAGTTTGCCCAGAAAAAACACAATTTAAACATTAGAAAACAGCCTTTGTTTCCCATATGTCAATATGTGCCTGCAGCCTGTCAGCCTGCCACAGGCCTCCACAGAGATGACTGTCTTCTTCACACACATCAGTAAGATGCTCCTCACCCTTCTCTTTGCCATGCTAAACAATCCCAGATTCCTCAGCATCCCCTTGTGTGACAGATGCTCCAAGCCCTTCACCAGTTTCATGACCCTTCACTGGACTCAGTCCTAAACATCTGTGTGTCTTTTGTAATGAGAAGCCCAGACCTGGCCACAGGATTCTAGGTCTGTCCTCACCACTACAAAGGAAGAGGGACAGAATTACCTCTTCTCACCTGCTTGTAACACCGCTGACCTTCCTAGCTGCAAGGACCCCCAGATCTTTGCCACCAGACAGCTTTCTAGACAGTCCCTGTACTGGTGCCATGGCATTATTCCTGCCCAGGTGCAGAACTTGTCCTCTCTCTTTGCTCCACTCCATGAGATGATTATCAGTCCATTTTTCCATTTTTTTCTAAATGGGTTTCTGTAAATGTCAGAACACTCCTCTGGTGGACCACCCTCTCCCCTATTGTCTGCAGATTTGTCAAGGGTACACCCTGTCCCACTGCCTAAGCCACAGAAAGTGTTAGATAGTATTGGCCTCAGTGTTGATACTCTAAGGATAATGTTATAGCTGAAGAAAAGTGGTAAATCCGTACTAAAAAGTGTACTTTCTCACCCTCCACCTTCAAAAGAACATTGTCCCAGTTTAGCAACACCTGTATACAAAATAATAACTTCACATCCAAGTAGGGTTTTGTACTGTGACTCCACTGAAGAGATGCACTAATATTCACTAGAATTCCTTGCTCAAGCACTTGGCATTGGAACCTTCCACAGCACTTTCTAGAGTATGAATTTTTGGTAACATCCAGCTCACTATGCTTGCTAATTGACATCAGGAACTTGGTCTTCCACCAAGGTTCTCATATAAGCTATCACTGTGAAAATCCTAACTATTTTTCTACTCTTATCTAATTCAACACTTTCAGGCTTACAGAGAATGTTTTCAAAGGTGACAGAACTACCTCTACTCTATGTAGGCCTTCAACCCATTAAATAATGTTCAACATGCATTAAAACAGGAAGCTATATATGCTAAGAGAAGAAACAGTATTTTGCCCATAAGCCTCCAAAACAATATGGACATTTTACACAACAGAAGGTTCAGAAACCATTACACCCTTTTTTGCCTACTGTGAACTCTGAACTCATGAATTTTGAGGACTATGGAAATTCTGCCTTTGTCTAGTGAAATTGTTCTAACACACAGAACTTGTCCCAATTCATCGAGCATTTCACTGTTTCAAGATAACAGTGTAATTTGGTACCCAAATCTGACACGATACTGAACTCCACAATTCCTGTGGTATCAGAAAGCACCTTATCCACCAAAGCTTCTCAGCTTAGCTTAGCTGCAAAGCTTTCATAATATGGTTGTTTGACCCCTTTAAAGAGAGTGATTACAATCTCACAGCCTCCTTTTGCTCTACTGAATTCATCCAGCTCCCACAGTTTAGCTTCCCTCAGAGGCAAAACCAACAGCTATGCTAACTATTGTTTTCCTGTTTGCTATCAGCATGGTTAAGGAGTGTAACTTTTCACTTGTATCTGGCCACCCCATCAGCTAAACAAGGTATCCAGATCTTCCAGCAGAGAGATATTCACCTTGTGAAAGGCTAGCCAGGCAAGTGATACGGCTGCTTCCTGCCCTTCAACCATCCAGCCAAAAAACTGTGAAGTACTATCAAAAAATGGTTTGTAGCATCTACAGACCAACACTGTGCCCTATGTAAGCAATAAAGGACCTAAGTAACAGTGACTTGAACTTTTGTCAGGGCAAAGAGCATGTGTGATGTTGGTCAGAACTTTTACTTGTCTGTGACACAGAAATGGCAGAAGAATCATCTACTTACTGTCCTCAAGGACTGTACTGTATGGTTATGTGAAAGTCAAGTATCAGCAGCCCTACAAGAAACTATGTTCTATCAGGTATCATACACAGCTTCTTATAATAGATTTTATTTAAAAGGAAAATCTACAAAACAGAAACAATACAAACTTTATTAGTAAGAAACATGATGATATCAATACATAAAAATTAGGATGGTGCCTCACTGAACTGACAAGTCAAAAAAAGCATGAAAAGTTCTAAACAAACCTGCTGGAGCTACGAGATCTTCTTGAAGAGCTATAGCTTCTTGGGGGTGTTCTGGATCTCTTATCTTTCTTCTTTTTATCATCTCTCTCTTTTTCTCTTTCTCGCTCCTTCTCCCCATCTTTTTCCTTTTCTTTGTCTCTGTCCTTCTCTTTCTCCCCTCCTTTGTCCTTATCTCCCTCCTTGTCCCTACTCTTCTCTCTGTCCTTCTCTCCTTCTTTCTCAATATCTTCTTTTTCCTTGTTCTGGTCTACCTCTTCCTTGTCTTTTTCCTTGTCTTTATCTTTGTCCTTTTCCCTGTCCCTATCTTTTTCCTTATCCTTGTCCCTGTCCTTGTCTCTGGCTCTCTCTCTCTCTTTGTTTCTCTCTTTCTCTCTCTCCTTGTCCCTTCCCTTTCCTTTTCCCTTCTCTTCCCTTCCTTCTCCTTCTCTCTCTCCTTCTCCTTGTCTCGGTCTCTCTCTTTTTCTTTGGCCTTTTCTTTTTCCTTGATCTTTTCTTTGTCTCTTTTCTTGTCCCTGTGAAAAGCCAAACACAAACCCATTAATTCATCTTTGAACTTTCCAATTAAAATTACAACTAACTTTTTAGTACATATTAAGACAAAGCTTGCATCTCTTGTTGAAAAATCGTCATTCTTCAGTATTTTAATTTTCCACTCCCGTTCACCACGAGGGAAAGGTTACATGGCTAGGAAAAATTTGGAGAAGGGGAGGCCAAGATCACTATCTTCCAAGCGATATTATTATGCTTGGAGAGAATATGCCTCTTCACCTCACAGTTATGTAATTGCACATACATAAATTTTCTATATTTGTTAGAAGACAAACTCTGCAATATGCAAATCCACATTAAATGTACTGCAGATTACCCACTCCCAAATGAATAATGACAGCTGACTAACAGAAGCCTTTATCCTACAGAGTTCTCTCACACAGATATCCCTGAACTGCTTGGAAGTCCAGCAAGTAATACAGAGACACAGAAACCCCATGGATTAAATTTCACCAGATTCCCTCAAAAGGAAATGCAAGCTCAAAACAGAAACAAGAACAATCCAATCATCTGTAGTGTCCTTAGGAATTTGAAAATTACAGAAAAAATTGCTAGTACAGTAAAAACAGAAGAAAGGATAACAGCTCCTCTGGGACAGGCAGAAAGACACATGTTCATAAAAAGAACAACAGTGAGGAAAATTCCAACCCATGTTCTAGTTGTCAAGTCAAACACTGATTTGCTCACAGCTTTGGCTGGAAGATTGCATTCTGGCATAGGATTATTTGAAATGCAAGACTCCATCTCTCTAACACAGAGACACATGACAAAAGAACAACTGTTCAGAGAGAAACAGGAGAAAGCACAAGAGGAGAGGTTGATTAGCAGACCTTTACATGGTGAAGAGAACCAGACTGGCAGAAGTTGTTGTGTCTATGGGTACTGGTACCCACTCTAGATTTTGGTAAATTCTCAGAGACCCCTTCACACATGAAAGGCCCTAACCACAGCCCTCACCGTCCTCAAACTGAACAAGTGTTCAGCTATATCTTCTCACTGCTAATAAACAGTAGACTGCTGTATGCTCTGTGAGCTGACAACTTTGGTTCCCATCAGGTTCTGGCTAATACTTCCTCAGGAGTCTCAGAGAAGGAATGTAAGACCACAAACAGCACACAGTCCCTGCACTACCAGTCTCACAACCTCCCAAGAAGTGCCTTACAGTTAATTTACCACAGAGATCTCATTGGATTTGCCCCTTCCAGTGAGCAGATGTCTCAAGAAGCTCCAGACAACAGCCACAGAGAATCAAAAGGATCCATCAATAAAACCCAGCTGACTACAAAGCCGATTCCTGTTTCCACTGAGGTCCACGGATCTGCAGTTCCTTCCCACAAAACTTCTTCCCTCAAAGAGCAAGAGGCAACTGCACAATCTGAGTATAAAGCTCCCTTTAAATGAATCAGGGGAATGACAGAGATGAAACAGAAAGGAAGTACCAAGACTTCTATTCATGAAGCTATTTTCACAGGCACCTTTGGTTCATGATTATGCACTACTTCCTCCCTCAGAAAATGGCGGTGTTATCTTGTTGGAATTTCACAGTTCAGTAATCAGACAATGGACATAAAAACTAATAGACTAGATAAATACAGATGTATTACATCCTGAAATACAAATATGCCATAAAACAGACACATGCACTTGTTCTTGCTATCTGGAGTATGAGAAAGGCAGAGGAGAAAACAAAAGCTCATGCACAGAAACTCTATGCATGTTCTCAGAATACAGCGTCAAGGTCGGTCTGAATTCAACCTTCTCAAACAAGCATCATCCACTTTTTTGTGGGTTACTACACAGACTATTCCTACTCTGTTGGTTATTGACTGACAATTAAAGTTCTCTCTTTTCAGTCAGTTTGGATACTGGTGTAAACTACCAAAGATAGGTACCTCAGTGTGGTTGTCGAACTCCTCTAGGCACCATATGAGCTACCAGGAAGAAAACTAACATTATCCTAGCCAAAACCACTAAGCTCAGCATTAAAATTTACTCCCTGTCAAGATTTTCAGACAAGATTCCACCTGAAACCTGAAGATTGGTTCAATCTTTTTCAGGAGCTCTGTCCTGTGAGCTAATAGCACCACTTCAAGGAGCAGAACTCACCGAGAGCGAGAGCGACTCCGCGATTTCCTCCTCTCCGTGGACCTAGACCGTTTTTTCAGGGGACTCCTGGACCTGCGTCTGTCCTTGTGCCTCGACAGAGATCTGTTGCCAGATCTACTTCTACATGAAGAATGCCAGAGGAAAAATATTTTAATACTGTAACTTCATAAAAATGATGCCAACCAACAAAGGGAAGTATACACAAATCCTGCCTCACTGAATGAATTGTATGAAGAATTACAAATCGGTAACATAACACTGGACACTTCGTGCTTCACCAGGTGCACCTGCTCTGCCTTGAAACAGTGAACCATTTAAGTTATACCCATGTTTCATAATAACCTCCACGAGCATTCTGGAAAATGTAAATTAGTATCATATATTGATAGGAAATGCGTAAAATCGCTGACTGACAATTTCTAGCAGCATGTAGAAGTAATTAGTTGTATTTTATTTCTCTTCCAGGCCCAGTCACTTATTGCAGTCTTCACCACTGAGGATTTAGCTGGAACAGTCTCTATTTGCTTCATTCTTCAGCTTTACAATTTAAATTAACTTCAAAATTAACCTAAAACAAATTAAAAAAAAAAAAAACCAACCAAAAATCTGTGGTTCATCATTTATTCAAGTTACCTTTTCAGCTGAAAGGATTTGTTAGAAGGGATTTCAGTTACAAGAATTCTCAGGGAAAAGAATGAGCATTTACTACATGATAAATAAGGAATACAAATAAAGTGCAGACACTATGTTAAAAAATAACTAAAATCTTCTGCAGAGATGATGAAGAAAATAACATTTTTAACTTTTTTCCCCAAATACTCTCTATTTTTTGAAGATCCTTTTCTCTAGCAAAGCAAAAACAAGAAGCTGAATTTGCACATGAAGTTTCCAAAAACACATCATCTTTGCTTGAGAGGTAAAAGTACCATGCAGTTTAACTTACCAGAGACAGAAAGATCAAGTATATTACTTAAAAAACCCTGAAGAACAGGGAGGTACAAAAAACACCAGTCCCACCTATCTTCTGCAGCTCAGGACACACGGTAATATATATCAAGAGGAGAGTAAACCATTTTTTACCTACAGCTTTGTTCTGCTCATCAGCACAGAAATACAAACCAACTGCAGGGCTAGTTAATTACAACTGAGCCAAACTACATCCTTGAACAAATTTTATGTCACAGAGATGAAAACCATGTAAGTGTTTTGTAAAAGAGTAAAACAGTGAAGTGATAAGGATAGGTTATTCTCAGGGCTGAAGCTGCCTCAACAGATCAGATTGGACTTTTCTCAGCATGTTCTCAAAACTGACAGTAGCTGTTTTTAAAAAAATCCTAAAACATAACAAAATACAAACATCAACACTAGTTTAAAGTACAAATAAAAAAATTACAACTTATAAAAAATCAACTTGGTTTGTGTCAACACAAGGCAGAACTGAGATTACTGATGTGTTACACCAAAAAAAGTCTGTTTCTGTTATGTTTCGATTTAGAGACAGCAGAGAAACAATCTCGACCAATTCAGGAAGTGTTTCTAAGTCTCACATAGCAACCCTGTATCATTCTTGGCAAAAAATCTTAATGGGTATACCTTAAGGTTGATCTAATCATTTTCTTTCTCCCTATACTCCAAATCCAGTTTAGAGCTGCACAAATTTACCAAAGCAAAAGAAACTCTGAAGCATGATAAACTGCCCTTCAAGCCTTTACCTATGCTTTTAAAAACCAGAGCTCTACATTTATGGCACAGTAAATAAAAACACTGCACTTATGAATTCAATGTTTAGAAGTTCAGGACATTAGGAATTTTAAACTGGCAAAACCAGCCAGCCTATGTGCTCAGGGATTTACCAGTGAACGATGTTCTTTTCAGGTCACAAAATTGTATTATGCTACACAGCACAAAATGTGCCAAGAAACCACAGAAATTCTTATGCTACATGGCACAAAATGTGCCTTCTGGTGCGTTTTAACAGAGAGTAACCCT
>NW_008693153.1:8788-18899 GCF_000695815.1 Acanthisitta chloris | reverse complement strand
TTCCTGGTTACTCTGATCTGTTGAGTACATGTTAGCAAGCTCTACAGGAATACTTGTAACTAAGAAACCTCAGTAACCACACCACCACCACCACCACCACACAAAAAAATCCCAACATGACCTCTTCGTGTGAAGCAAAACCCACACCTACCTGTGTTTTGAGTGCGATCTTTTCCTCCTAGAGCGGGACTTTGAGCTAGACCTGGATTCTGAACGAGAATGGGAACGAGATCGACCGCCTTTTCTTTCACTGCTCTTTCCAGACTCTGAGAGGAAAAAACCACTTTGCAGTGTAAGCTCAGAACATTTAAAGATCCCAGTTAACAATCTGGCACAAGTGGAATGTACCACATCTAGTGCAAGGGGCCTACTCTCTGCACATCTTCCTTCTTTGCAAATATCCTTCAGAAACATCCAAGAAAGTCATTGCATATACTCGTTGAGTGCAGCCATCCTGCAGCAGTACACATAAACCAGATAATTATAAACAGCTTAGCTCTACTAAGAATGGGATTTACGTTGCTGCCACAATGCATAAGATCATAACATGTCCTCCTCTTGGTCTACCATTTAATATAATTATTTTCTTTCTCTTTTTGTTAATAACCTGAGAAGAATAGAGTAAATTTAGGCATCATTTTGAAAACAAGCATAAACTATAAATAATATTTAGTACTTTCTATAGTTTAGGTATTTCACTGTACAAATATTGATGTTTTATGCCTCAAACATTGTTTTGTGGGAAGAAGGTAAGAACAGAGGAGCATGAAAAGTCTGATCCAAAGGCCTGGAGGTCAACAGAAACCGTAACAGTGACCTCACCAGACTATGGTTCAGACACCAAAAGATTGTTATTCTCTTGCTTAACAGTGATTAAATGCTAGAGCTATTTTTCTTCCAGCCTTAAAATATAACAGAAAATACTCACCTTCTCCCCCAAAAAAACCCTCAAGACTCCACACTGTCTAACCTACATAAGACAATATCCAGGTTTGTTAGTAAGAAGGATTGCAAAAAAGTTGCTGATGAAAAGAAGCAGAATCTCAACTGCAAGCTTAGGAAGTTGAGAATTGTTTCATGCTATGGTTCCACAAACAGTTTAAACCAGCATAAATTAGCACTGAAATGTCTGTCCAACCTCACACGCACCAACACCTTCCTCCTTGACTTGGCATCTCAGGGTTAGCAGGGAACAGGGAAGCAATCCGGATGAAAAAAAGTCCTTTATACAATATGTTAAATTTTATCCCAGATTCACTCTCTGATCCCATTTGCTAGGAAGATGCAAACAGTCTTGAGCCAGCATGATAAAGAGACAAAATTAACCTGCAGCAGACAAGGAAAGCCTAATACCACTGCTTTCAGAACCATGCTAGCTTGCTCTGATCACGAACTACAGCATTAATGGGTGCTAGAGGAGAACAAGACAAAGTATAAAGCCTTTTCTTCTGTTAAGTTTTGAAACACTCTAACCTTAAAAAGTGCCACCATTAAATAATGATTTAGTATTAACTTGTATTTTTTAACACATTCAATGAGCACAAGACATGATGAAATAAAAAGCTTCATTCCACTGCTTTGTTGCATGAACACAATTTTGATTATTTTCCTTTCTTCCCCCAACATATATTGTATACATTTGAGTACGTTTTCCTGCATTTGCAAATGCTCTTTAAAGTGTGTGTCAAGGCACATACAGAACGTGTCTCTTAGGTAATGAACACGACACACCTACCTGGCTCAATAGCAGCAGATATGAAAGACTGGGCTTCCCTTACTCTCTTCATCACTTCTTCCAGTTCCTTGGCAGCAGCTTGTGGTGTCATTTCAGGAGGCTTCACTATTGCATTATTGGAGTGATTTATTCTAAATCAAGGGAAAATAAAACTTTTAATTCTTAAACACTTGGAAAGGGAAAATGAAAAACAAGAAAGGAAAATGTCTCAACTTCCACACACAACTAAATGCTTCAAAGCCTAGCAAAGCTGCGGATTTGTGCTCACACTGATCTGTTCTAGGTATCTGAAATATCTTTTACTGCTTTCAAATCTGACCACTTTTAAATAAATGCAGCACACTATTTCTGTGTTAAAGTATTTTAAGTACAAATCTAGGAAGCTGTTTCTCTGTTTCAGATCAAATCTCTACATTAAGACCTGTTGATTTTCCTATCATTTCATGCAGAAAGCTTCATTAGTACTAAGGACTTTGCAGATTCTTTCACTGTTACAGCTTCCATTACCTCAAGATTAAATACAAATATATTTTCTTCAATGCTATCCACATTCTGAGAGAAATTTATGTCAAACCTTAGAATTGGAGGTGATAAAATGTTCTGGTTTGTTATCAATAGGTCTTCATATGGAATAAACACTAGTGACAGCACAGTGTGTGTGTCACAGCACATCAGTCTCATAGGTGTCTAAGGACACAAAGAAATCTCTCAATCATTGCACACACGGACAATCAATTTCTTACTTCAGTGGCCTGTCTCCAAACATAACTCCATTAAGGGCAAGTGCTCGAGGTACAGAGTTTTGGTCTGCAAACTCCACAAAAGCAAATCTCGTTGGCTGTGTCTCATCCCCTGCCATTCTCACAAACTTCACTTCTCCAACTTGCTTAAAGAACTCGAGCAGCTGATCTGCTGTAGTGGTCTGGAAAGAGTCCAAGAGCTCAGCTGAAGTAAAGTGCACAACAAAAACCACTTATCCAACATAACAGGCAGTCTAAGAGCTACAGGCTTTGGAATGGTATCTCACCATGACTGCGCAGGTGATATAAAGTTGGTAATGTTACACTTTTAGAAAGACAAGGTGCTTTCAATTCCATTATAATAAAATAGTAAAGTGTTAAGGGGTTGGAATGGACCTTAAAGATCACCCACTCCCAACCCCCTGCCCTGGGCAGGGACACCTCCCACCAGACCAGGTTGCTCAAGGCTTTGTCCAACCTGGCTCTGAACACTGCCAAGGTTGAGGCATCCACCTGGGCAACCTGTGCCAGTGTCTTAATCTCAAGAATATTCTACAATTTAACCAGTGCAGCTGCAAACCCTTAGTCCTTCACCTAAGTTAAAACCCCCAACATTTGTACTGAATTTTGACCTTTTCAGGCAACTCATTTGAAATAACTGATGATGAATTTCCTTATCCCCCTGTATCCAATCTATTGATTGTGACTTTTGATCGATTAAAAGAACAATACTTGAAGCCTTAGCTTTATCTGGATTTCTACTAGCTTCCACTTTGTTTTATCTTATCACAACCAATAACACTTTTACACTCTAGTAGCTACTCTGGCAGTCAAAAATACCCAAAATTTCATCCTTACATTGCTATCAGCCACAAGCAAATCTTTTTCAATGAACCCAATCAATTCCTGAGAAAGCAAGTTGCTAACAGACCTAACTTTCCTGTTCTAGAAAATTCAAAGGTATTTATACTAACTTTACAACTTCCACTAGGATACATCATTCCATCTTAAGCAGCTGCACAGTGCTGTGGGGGACAGCTACCATAATCTTCTGACTTCTGAGGCACTGCACATCTAGCTCAACCCAACTGTACAGATTCGGTCAACACACACAACCATAAGTGTGTTTCTTGAATATGATTAGCACAGGAGCATTCAAAATACAAACCATCATGAACAAGCAACAAAATCTAGGGATTTTTGTTTAAATCCATGTTGTCATCAACTAACAAAAACTCTTAAATACGTAAAATCAGAATTCATAAATTAGGACTTCACACCTTCCATTAGTTTTTCCATCACACACACACCAAAAAAAAGCTACCTGGGAATTCAAGTTTCCAACATAGACTGTTCTCCTGATTTCATCAATTTTGGATGGATCCACATTCCCCATAATTGGTGGCTGCGGTATTTCTCCAAGTGCTGTAATGTTAGGGTCCAAAGCTGCTGCTGGTATAGCCCCTAAAGTGCCAAGTGAAACACCAAGCTGGAAAACACAAAAAACAGGACGCACTTTGCAACCAAGCACTGTCGAGAAATATTTCACTTCTTAATATTTGCCTGCCTTGTGCATTTCTGTAAAAACAGATCTAATGAATATAGGCAATACTTTGAACTTCAAGGCTGTAGTACAGCACCTAGTTTTACAGAACAAAACCCTACCCATAAATAACCTTCAATAACTAACGTTTTCTGTGGATTATCGATTAACATCTTACCAAAGAGGTCTGGTCAGGGATATATGTGCAGTGTATCAATCACAAAACACACAGGCTTGGATTTATAATGCTTGGAGTCAATCAAATTGAGTAAGCCCTTCAGACACTGATAATGTTCTAATTTTTTTAACGCAACAAGTACCTGAACTCGGGTGATAAAGAGCTGAGACCTTGCCCAGCAAGAAGAGAAGGGAATTTGCAGTGCCCAGGGTCAATAGGTATCAATCCATCAAAGGGACCATTTGGACAAATAAAAGTTAAGCCAAGATTAATTACCGTTGAAATGCAAAGGATATTAAGTTCTTTTCCTCATTCCTAGAAAATGAGGACAATACATCTCTCATGTTTGGAACTGGAAATTGAAATCTCTGCTGGAGAATGTCATACACAAGTCACTTAAAAATCACTACAAAATTGGCCTGCTGAGTTCCTGGCTTGAATTTTATTTTCTCTACTCAAAAACGCAACTGCCTTTCCAGCAAGCAGATTTTCTAACAAGTGTGGGAGGTTCATAACAAGCCACCAGTCATTTATTACATGTAACAAAAGAAATGAGTACTCTATTTTAACTTGAAATGTTCCCTGAGTAGACCACAGCATCTTGGTGATGTCCAGAAAGGCTTACAGTGGAAAAAGGGAACTGAACAGAAGCAGTAGCAGAAAGCTCCTATGCTTTTTGTGGTAAAAACATTGTCAGACAAACAGTCAGAAACCATGTCCTAGAGCTATCGTGAGTCAAAGCACCTTACTGCAGCATTTTAATGCTCTAAAGAACAGTGGCAATGTAATTATTATGCTTTAATAACTTTGCAGAAGGTGGATATTTCAGCTACTGGACCAAATTAATGGCTCTAGGGCAGGACAATTAAAACAGGCAACAACCAAGCCCAGTATTTACCCACTGTTTTCAAAATAATAACCCGAAAGAAAAACCCAGGGAAGGCAGTGCATGGACATCTGATCAGTCCTCAGAAGGGGTACCACAGCTAAAACCCTCACTGCAGCATCCATGGATCAAATGGGTCTTGTTCTCTGAACATGGAAAAGGCTACTGAGGAAACCAGAAATCAAACAGGGACTGAATTTTACTTACTGTAGTCAAAGGGGTTGGTGTAGGTATAGGCAGCAACCCTGCACCAGGCATCAGGCTTGTCATAGTAGGAGCAGGCGCCAACAGAGAAAGAGCTTTGGCTTCATCTGGGATTTTACCTGAAGAAGCAAATGAAAGCATTACACAGGGTTGGAACCCCACACAGACGTTACTCTATGACTTTACAATTACCCTTGCATTTAAAAATGTAATAAATAACAACGAATCTATCTACCAGATCCTTACAAAGAAACAAACAAGAACTTAAGTATTTTCCTTTTACCCTGCCTCTACCAGGAAAAAAAAACACAAAAGTGAGCAAAATTTCAAAGACTAGCAATCTCATTAATGGATTATTTATTTTAAAAACTGAATAATGTATACAATTATTTAACACTTGGAGCTATGGGTCACCTGTACTGGAAACTTAATGTTCATGAACCAAACGATATCAAGCATGGACGCTTTCCCAGGGCGGAGTTTTCGCGGTGATCGAAAGTTGTGTTACACATGACAACCGTTCGTGTTGGCTGCATCACTAATAGCACACAGAACATCAGATACAGAAAAGAAGAACATTTTTTAAAGTTTAATCCCCAGAAATGGCAAATAACCAAATCAGTAAAAGAAAGAAAAAAAGAAAAGAAAAAAAAAAAAAAAAAAAGAAAAAAAGGGAGGGGAAAAAACCCAAGGTATGCGCTAACTGAAATTTGTGCTTTTCTTTATGCCTCTGGTGTTACCTAGTAAGGATGTGGAAATAAATGAAAAGTAAAATAAAAAGCTACTGAACTACTGTGACTGCACACAATACATAACTACAAGTGAAGTTAAGGGTAGAGGAGGAAGAGCGGGAAAAATTTAGGTTTGTACTGTCTCACACTCTAGTTCACCTCAGTTTATCTGAAACTTTGATAAATGAGATTTAAATCTACTGAGATTGTGGAAAATCATAAATGATCAGCTGAGAAATATGTATTTCCTGCTATTTCAACCTGATTAAATTGTTCCTGGCATGCTTAAAACGTTACCCAAATTAGATTACTAAAGGAACTCCCCAAAAGCATGAAAAATCAAAAGATTTAAGAGTCAAACAATTCTGATTACAATCAAATGCACATTTTAAATTTGAAACGCAAAGGGATTTCTACTGATACAAACTAAAAAACTAGGGAAGGAAGTTCTAATTGTATTAGGCATTTATGACATGTTCAAAATTCCTAGCGTGATTGTATATATTCTCTCCAACTGAACCCTCTGGCATTACCCCATGGACCTTAATAAAGTAAATGCTCTTACTTAAACGTTATTTTAATAATCAAGGACCACAGAAAAGCTGTGCCAGTGGCTTTTACTGCTTTGATTCAAACAGTATATGCTTCAACTAGAAAACCTCCAAATTCAGGACTTAAAAGTGGATATATAAATATTCTCATCAAGAAGCAAAGCATGAGGTAAGTGTCAAAACACTGCAGTTTCAGCTAGGTGAGTTCCAACTGACCCCACAGAAAACTTACTACTCTTAAAAAGAATTAAAAGCAGAAAGTGTTACAAGCCTGTTCTACAGATCTGCAGGAAGGACTGGGTTACAGTTGGGTATGACCAAAGGACAAAACAAATCTAAATGAAACTTAATTTATATGTAGCATGGGTGGAACACAAAAGATAAAATAACAGTACCCATTAATTTTTTTCATGCTTCCTATTTACATTTTTTTAATGTATGTTAAATTTGGAGACACCTTGCTCCTTAACATGTAAGGAACCACTTGATTTTGCTATCTAAAGGAGAAAAATAGGAAAGTTATTAGCACTCAAGAATTAGCTGTGCAATAATGACTTCCAGGGCTGTTGTAAAAAACATGCATGAGTCTAAGCCACCATCACAATGTTCAGCACTCTCCACAGATCTCATTTGGAAGTCAGGCATGCAATGAAAGGTGTACCTGATCTGCCTGACTCCTCCACAGTGTCAGGAACTTTCCTGCCTAGCATGTAGCCAACTAACAGTCTGTTGAATATACAGTTCCAGCAGCTGTGCATGCAAATTAGGCATAGAATTATGTAAAGTTCTTCTGAAAATCTAAATACTTGAGTGTCTTCAAGTGACTAATGAACGAGAACTCATCCTGAAGAGTGAGCGCACTGCAATTAAACAGATACTCATGCTGGTTTTTATGGGTCAACAGACATGGCACAGGTAAATCCAGTGGCAGAAATGGCTCCTCAAGTGGTGTGTCTGCACCACTGATTAGCGGCCAAATTAGATCCTGGGTCAGTGATGTACATAAGTATATGCCTAATTTAAGTATGCAGTTACATACAGCCAATTCAATACACACTTAACCAGGTAAACTTACAAAATGCTTAGGCATTTAGCCCCCATTAAATAGGAACTCAGGCACATAACTATGATGGACAATGAGTCAAGCTCAGAGAGGGACTTGAATAGAAGCCTAAACTATGATCACAGTACTGAAATAGCTGGAATTATTAATTTGCTCAAATGTTGTTCAAGGAATCCATGAACACTTTCAGTTAAGTTTGCCACTACAGCAGCTCAAAGAATGAATAACATGCATATGTAAAATGTAAAGTTTGCAGCATTATTTCCAGTACTATTATTACTTGGGTCCTTCAACAATGCAATGTTCCAGCTTGAATACAAAACCTGGTTGGCCAGTTCCATGCCACAAAGAAAGATTCATTTATTTTGTTTTCAAGAATGAGAATTCTGTCTATCTCTACAGACAGAACTCTGAAAATCTGCCTGTATATTCAAAGATGCTGTCTTTTCAAAATGCCCTTGGCCAGTTTCAAGCTTAGGTCAAACTTGTTAAAAATTCTACCAAACCCTGTTGTGGGGGGGAAAAAAAGAAAACCTGCAATATCCTGAAAATCTACTTCCCTGATCTTTAAACAGTTTAAAAAAAACAAATTAATATGTGAGGCCAAATAACCTCATGAGTTAAGAGGCTTTAAAATTCTGGAGTTTTATCTCCATTAATTTATGTACAAAAGGAACACAAACCCACAAAAATGCAAAACATGTAGGTTATGTTACAAGAGATTAGGACAATTTAGTTTAAGAGTAACAATTCCACTTTTAAAACATGGTATTTAAAGGCTGAATGGGAATGAGGTGAAGATAATCATTTTCTAAAGAGGGGAACAGATAACTACGCCACATCTATATCACATCCTTACAACGATTTCTTAGAAGCTCTTCTGCTTTGTAAATTACAGGTTCTACAATCATTTATCTATTGATTCTTCACTTTGCAAAGGAATCTGGAAGCAGATGTAGATTAGCTCAGCATTGCCTAGAGACACCTTATGCTTCTTAGGGAAAGCAGAGTTGTACTAAATATCAGTTGTGATTGTGACTTTTTTGTATCAAAGTCTTAAGAGCCAATCTAGTCCATAACAGAATCCATTTTGCTAAAGGCTGAACAGAAGAATCTGCATTAAGCAAGTACAAATCACAGCGATTTTATCCCTCACGTGCTCAGAAGAAATTAATTTCCAACTTTGCAGTGGAACTACATGGCTAATCCTCACCCCCAAAACTGCTTCTGCAGCAAGTGAGTTTGCTTGTTTTAAAAATACTGCACAGTTCACATCTACTCTGAACACAGTAAGAGTTTATTACTGCCCTGCTATTTTAAAACAAGGGAACATGTACAATTACAAATAAAATAATTTGTGTGATCCAACTCATGAATCTTAGTGGATTTAGCAGCAGTGAATAAAGAGATTACAGCTACTGGCAATTATAACTGGCACACCTAAATCCAACAAAGATCAGGAAGCAAAGCTCTTCCCAGTGCAGTGCAGTGCACTGCCAGAGTGAAACCAGTAGATACCAGGGCAGCTGGTTGGGAAGGGCAATGCCTGAGGCCTAGACACACCACCTTGTCCACCACTTCTGTTTCAGGGCTTCCATTTCACAAGGAAGAACATCCTTTAGGGATGAGAACCATCTCAATCACTCCAGCATGAACTGCCAGGGCTTCCGAGACTCTTGAGATGAGCAAGAAGACTCTTTTTTTTCCTCTTTTCTTTTTTTAAACCTCTTCTTGAAATAGTCACCACTGGAGCATGTCAAAGTGCAGTACATACACACACACATACATACATACACACACACACGCACGCACACAGAGAGAACTGATTCAATCTTCCCACAAATAACAGCGTTAAAAGACAATGTGTCTCACATAACACATCTCAACCAAAACTTCAGGCTGCATTTGTACTTATGAGTGGTAAACAGGTTTATTTTCTGAAAATTACAGAAACAGAAGGATGAAATCTTACTGCCACTGACCTCTCTGCAGCAAGGTTTCATCAGAAGCAAACAAGAACTTCATGACATTCAAACAGAAGCTAAATTTAAGAAATATTTATTTTAAGCTCATCATGGTAGCGATATATAGCAATTCTTCTTTTAAACAGAAGATGCAAGCTAAAATAGAAGACTCTGCTGAGCAAAACCAGCAGAAAAATATCATGACTTTATTTTCTAAAGTTAATTTCTCCAGACGTAGAAGTCTCAGCTGCCCTTTTCCAAGATAATCTCATAAAGTGCAACATATACAAGAATGTGTCTCAAAATTGGTGTATTTTTCACTATATCCTGTCTTCTGTGCTTATCTGTTGAATTTAGATGCTTAAAGGTATTCCAAATCAAACTGATCCTTAATTCACAGCATGAAAAAATCAATCATATTCTGAAATCCTGCGTATACCATCTACCATTCATAAGCAGCTTCAGGTCAACTTGGAAATCAAAACACTGTGAACCCTTTTACAAACATCATTTTTA
>NW_008693153.1:0-8739 GCF_000695815.1 Acanthisitta chloris | reverse complement strand
AGAAGAAAAATAAAACAAGAAAAAAAACAAGAACAAAAACAAAAATAAAGGGACAAAATAAAATTAAAATAAAAGAAACAAAGGAAAAAATGCACTGCACAAATATCACACAGAGAAAACATACAAAACCAAATTAATAGTCAAAATCCATCTACCAGATAATGTGGACATAAAATTTAGAAATGATTAGGGTGGCATCTTTGTTTACCTTTCAACCTTTGCATTTTCAAAGTATATTTAAAGAGAAACCTACTAATACACATACATAAAAAGTCATATTTTTGACACCTCAATACTGTTACATATCACACAGAGAAAACATACAAAACCAAATTAATAGTCAAAATCCATCTACCAGATAATGTGGACATAAAATTTAGAAATGATTAGGGTGGCATCTTTGTTTACCTTTCAACCTTTGCATTTTCAAAGTATATTTAAAGAGAAACCTACTAATACACATACATAAAAAGTCATATTTTTGACACCTCAATACTGTTACTTCATTTATATTTTTGTTAAACTGCTCATTAAATGTCACATCATTAACCTTGATTTCATTCTCCTCATACTCCCTTGACTTACCACTGTTTAAACACACTCCAAATTTCAGATTTTATTGTTTTTAAAACCAGGTTTTCAGAGTTCCATTTTACCTCCTCTATGTTCAACTTGGTGCAAGAAATGTTTGATTAACAGCACTGTTGGCCCATGATATTTTACCTCCTGGTACAATAAAGCCATCACTGCTTTTAAAGCCCATGAGCCACTCCTCTGACTCCATTAACAGTGCACCATGTGGTACATAACTGAATCAAAACCCTTGACCATAGTCTCCAAAGTAATAGTTATTCCACACCATAAATTCATCGGTATAAATCCACATCTTTTTATAAATGATCCTGATAAGACTTACATGGAAACAGCATTCTGACATTAAAAAAAGTGACCTGAAAACCCAGCCACTTGTTCTCCTAAGTATGCAAACATTTCTGTGGAGTCCTGAAGGATTTTGAACAGTGAGAGTTTTTTTGCAGTATGTTTGTTTCCTCAGTAATACCTAATAAATCAGCTACAAACAGAACTGGAGCGAGATTTGGCAGAGCTCTGATTTTATTCTCCTTCCACTCATTGTCTACCATCAAGAGACACAGGCAAACATGGCTTTACCTGCCCATTGCCTTATCATGTCAGGCAGTGCCTTATCACAAGGAAAACCCTGGGAAGTGTCATTCACTCCTCAGGCAGCAATCTTCCCTCTCTGACAGTACTGAGCCAATGTTAAGATCTTTTTGACGAAATGTAAAACTAAGATCCTGAATAATCTCTAGTCAATTTATTTAGGGGCAATTTTTCTCACGGAGGACTCAGGTCCCTTTAGCCTCTACACAGTTTCAAGTGGACACAGCAATACCCGATTTTGTGGTTTAAGAACAGTTCAAAAAATGTAAACAAAAAGTCCCCAAAACAAGGCACAAAAAGCAACTAAAATCTAGGCTTTACAAAGACAAATATATGTGCCATGTGCCTCTACTAAGCAGGCTACAAGAACAGGCAGGTCAATACAGCCTTTAGTGAAAGTACTTATAAGGTTTGTGGAAATTTGGAGACTTGTCAGTTTGCTAAGAACTTCCCAAATGATTATCACAGCAGTTCTAATCTCACACTATCCATGACACGGCAAACATGCCAAAAAATGGTACTCTCGGACCATTATTAATAAACCCCGAGAAATCAACAGTACTTTTTTTTGGAAGCAAAATCTGACCCTTGAAGTTAGAGAAGTTATGATAATCAGAGGTACTTCTGAAGTTTATGGTTCAATCACTCTACACATTGTTGTTCATGGCAAAACAGCTACACGATGTTGAAAGTGAAGTCAGGTTCACTCCATCAGCTGGAATGACTCCACTCCACAGGGGCAAAAGGTCCAGAGCCCGGGACTCAGATGCTCAGTTCCACAATGATCCCAATGAAGTCAATGGGGCTCTGCCTAACTCCATTGATGTGCCTCCCACATTGTGTTCTAATCTAGGATGCTCTGCTAACAATACAGACTGTCTTGTATTCGACTCATCTGTTGAAGTTTGACCTCAAAACCAGATCAAGGAGCATCTGTAAATTTAGCATTCATCAATCATTTTATTTCATTGCTTTAAGAACATTTGATGACAGAAGAATTATGTGCAGATCACTGCATCTTTAAGGAGGTAATTAAACCCAAAAAGGAGTACCAGTACACATAGGAAAATCTTTCCATGACACATGAAGTCATAGTTTCAACAATAACAAGAAAGAAAAATTGGATTTTTTTTTAAACTGAACTAGTAGGTAAACATTTATATCCAAACAGTAATTATCACCATGAATGCTAAGTATTTTAGATCTAAAAATGGCCAAATGCATATATCACATGTCTACAATACAAAATTGGGATTCACTCCAAAAGAATGCAAAATACTCAGTATCTTAAAAAAATCACAAATCCACAAAAATCCACTAAGATCCAAACTGCAATGCTACTGGTGCCAGGAACTGCCTGACCTTTCCAGAGCTCCATTGACTTCAGTGAGAACTCTGTGTAGGAATAAGTTTGCCAACACCAACCATACTGAAGGGACTTACTCTACTTTCTTTCCCCCCAAATATGTAGTAACTATGGCAAATTGAATTATCATTATTTAAACCAACTACTTTTTTGCTAATGCTGAATTTCAGTTTAGCCTTTATCACTGGGTTTCCTCATTCAACTTTCAATTTTGTTTCAACTATTTTTTCCATTCATAAAGCAGTAAAATAAAACAAAATAACAACAGAGCACCACCTCCTTACATGGAAAGCTTAAAACAATTAACAGACATGACAAGGACCAACATGACAGAGGAATATCTGAAATACCAACCTTCTGCACAGGGCACAACTATCAAAGCTCTGTCAATAAAAACCGTGTTAGTTAGATGCTGGGCCACACCAACACTCGATGCTTCACGAAACTTAATATAACATACTTTGGAGGAAAAAGCAAGAGGTGCGTTGCTGCAAAATAAGAGGAAAGAAAAAACAATCAGTCACAGGAAAAAGCTGCATGAAGTATTCTTATTTCTAACTATTACTCTTTAATAAAGAAGTACGTTTTAGACTAGGCACGTTGCTGCAAGGTAAATGGGGGAAAAACAACAATTAGTCATATTAAGTAATTGCATGCATGTATTTTTAGCTATTTTCCCTTAAAATAAAAAAGATTTTAGTCTTCCTGGGAAAGTTAGTCATAAGAAAAGAATATAGAAATCTACTAATTTGCCTAGTTACTATGTCACTGAGAAAAGCACAGCCTAGCACCTCCTCCTTCTTAATGAAAACTTTTGGAAGCCAAAATCACTAATTAACAAGGCTAATCTTCTTCTATAATCTTGCTGAACAACATTGAATAGCACATTCCAAATTACTACTTTAAATAGCATATTTACCCGACACATTTGTCAAGGAAATAATTTATAGTTTATCTTTTCTTCTCCAAATATTTAGGACAGCCAAACTAGCAGCCCTGACATTTTTCAGTGGCTCCTTCAGGTTTTAGCCTATAACAACCAATATTCTTTCTTCGGTTTTCACAAAAGCAGTTTCATTAATTCTTGTTAAGATAAAAGCAGTTCCTGAGAGTTCTTCGAAATACTAGGGCTTAGTTGACTAGTTTTGTTATTCCTGTTATCATCTGCCTTAGTTTGGCACAGAGTAGTACAGGGTAGCACTGGAGGAGGTAGGAGCGACTCACCATTTGGCTACAAAAGGGAAGACAATTTGTAATTCACTTTTTCATGAGGCAGAGATGTCAGAAAGCACAACACATGAACACTGCAATCTTGATCACAACCACAGAAGTTTGCTTTAGAAACAGATTCCCAGTCAGGTTTTATAACCTTTATACAGGCAGCTTATTTCCTCACATAAAGGGAGTATAGGTGAAATCTTCCAAGAGAGAATGCAATAGGACACTGCTGGAATACTAGCCATTTCCATTTGAAAAGACCATCTGTCTCCCAGCAAAGCAGTAATTCATGGAAAATGCACTGCATAAGCTGTTTCACCCTGGCCCTGCCTCAAGCAAAACACTTGTCAACTTTCTAGAAGTACCAGCAGCGGTTCAAGTTTTACCCATCCCATCTTCTAGTCCCTTCGAATTCCAAGCAGGTACTCTCTAAGTCGTTCCATTAAATTAATTATACTTCAGTATTTAAACACAAGCTCAGAACTTTTAGACACATTATTTTATCATATTAACTGCACAAATAAACCAAGAACTTAAGCCTGAGGCACGCATACTAGTACGTTTCTGGCTAGCAGAAAAGTAGCACCTAGTTAAAGTATGTACAGAGATGCCCAAACTCAGAATGGCATTCAAACATGATGGAAAATTCTGTAAGAACAGACACACCGAGGAGGAAAAACTAAACAGGGAGTGGGAGAGACATAAACATGAGTGTCAACCCCAGAGAATTTAGGAAAACATTACAAGATGACTACATTGCTCCTGCCCACTTTATTTGTTTGTAGTGGCTGATGTTCTCACAGCTTTGAGTTTCTGCATTTAGGAAGGAAATTCATAGAATGTCTCCTGAGCCCACTGTAAGGTCCTGGTTCAGACCAGCTCCCAACACCAGAGCTAACACCAAGCTGACTTTCTCAGTACTCAGTAGAAACTTCATTGACCACAAAGACTTTTATGGCCACGGGTTGGTTTGGTTTGGTTTGTTGTGGGAAGTGGGATCTGGAGGGGCAGTGGGAGGAGAGAGTGTTCTGGCTTTTTTGCTGTCATTGCTTGGTGTTTACTGCTTTTTAAATACAGGTCAGTGTTACAACCCAAATGGCTGAAGACTCTGCTGAAGGTTCTGTGGTCCACACAGACTTGTATCTTCAGGTTTTTTCCTTTTCTGTTTCCACTGCCAACTCAAGAACACAATTCAGTTCCAGGCCCCATGTTAATCCTTATAAATTTCAACTGCTACAGAGTCAGCTCTGACAGTCTGGTTTTTGTATTACCTGGATTTAAATCACAAAAGCTATGTGGAAAGTATGCTAAAAGACATTCACATCCCAACACTGCTGCAAACAAGAGTCTACAAAGAAGTCTTGGTACCAAGTGTTTTCTGAAGGTTAAGAAGGACAAATTCTCTATAAGGAGACCATCTCTGCTAAAAACATCAACGCTGCATCTAGGGAAACTATTAAGGTCCAAAAGATCTAAATTTCTAGAAGGCTTCACAGTGACTGAGTTCCCTCCTTTCACCAAGTGGGCCTCCTAAATCTCCCCAGCAGGCTTCTTAAGAAGTCCTTGAAACGAAAAAGTCCTATTCTGTTTTAATTCCTTGTGTTGCCTCTCTCTGGCTAACCTTTTCTGAGGTTGAATTGAGGGAGTCACGGTCTTCTTCCTAGGGTTATAAAGCACTGGTGCCAAAAAGCAACTCCTACACTTCTGAATCAAAGTTACTATAATCCAGTTCCCTTAGGAATGCAAAAAAAAAAAAACCTCAAAAAGGAAATGTCTAAATAGTACTCAGACATTTCTGACATTTTTGTTTTCCTTCATAAGGAGACAGCAACATCCATCTCCCTACAGAGTAACAACCAACCAAAACATTTCCTAAGGACCTGTTCAAAACACTACAGTAAAAAAAAAAAAAAAAAAAAAAATCAAGGAAAAGGCTACAACACTTTCCTCTAAGCATCCAAATTTCTCAGGGTGGTGGTGGAGACAACAGAAATTACTAACTCACTAAAACAGAACGTCATGGAATAATTGTACAAAACAGCCTAAATAAGGCTATGTGTGTTCTGCCTCAGAGGCCTCACCTATATTGCTGTCACTGCAGGGTATCACAATGTCTACTTAGAGATGTCAAGTCTATGTCCCCTTTCTGGGTTGGGTGAAGGTGGTCACAATCAGTAAGCTACAAGTGAGGGTGATTCAGTCTGGTGCCACCAGGCTTTGCCCAACTACTAGGACTCATGGACCGAACACCTTCAGGCTCCAGACTAGAGGGGGCCCCAAACCCCATGGCCAAGGTCTGGTATAACATGAGCCTCCACCTCTCAACACCCACTGGGTTGCAACCAGAGCAGAGCTTGCTGGTGGCAGCACACAGACGCTGTTCTGCTCTTGCCCTTGGGGCTAGGGAAGGGTGATGACCACCTGGTGCACTGCCCAACCTTTGTTTAAACCAGAAGCTTCGAATCACTCCAGTGTTCTAGCTTCCAAGACCACTCCAGACTGTCCAGAAGCAAAGAGTGTTTCACAGCACCTCATGGAGATAGTCTGTGCCTCTCCGCTCTCAAACGACTCATCCTGCAAAAATCCAATTGTTGCTCAAGAAAGCTTTTCAACATTCAAAAATCCTCTTACGGCCATAGTTGAAGGCTTATCCCTACAAATGTCATTTTGGAGGCTAGTCTGAAACACAGCCCTCAGCTGGGTGACAGGCGTGTCACAACAGCAGGGCTAGGGCAGGGAATCCGATTACAGACGTCACTGGGCTCCCAGTAAGCTGGAAAACAGCTCAAGGCTGCGCAAGTGGTTGGCATACAGGAGTACAGACCCACAGCAAAAGACCTGTCGTCCTGCAAACCAGCTTCATATTTCAGCTTTGCTGCAAAATGAAAGTGATCTATACAAGCCCTGGCTTGTGACACCTTCGCTTCCCATCCACTCCTCAATGAAACACCGTTTCCTGAATTTACTGTACTACCATTCAAATGTATTTTCAGAGAGTCAATAAGAATCAACTCTCTTTGTTTCCAAGGAAGGACATTAGGAGTAAATATTTAATACTTTCCCAAGGTAGCAATTTGAAGTTCAGGTCAAGTGTCCATAACTACCAGGCAAGGAAATAAATGTTAACAGTTATGCATAAAAGCTGTAAATAAAACCAAGAGTTTATTTTTATATCACAAACCCACATCCTATCTCTGAAACCTAAAATAATCACTCAGGGCCTAATTTTACAGCATTATAACCTTGATGTTCCCAAGTTAAACCCTTCTATGATACTGGATTTTAATGTTTTACACCCTGGCAAAACTATACACATAGACACAAAGATTATTGGTGTATGAAAGTCAAGAAAGTACCTATTTGCCTGAAAGTGTTATCTAACCCAGTGAAAGGTAAGAGCAACAGCTGCAACAAAAGAATATATTCTGCCAGGGGATAACCTGAACTATTAAGAATCAATTGTGGAACAACACCAAGACAAAACCCTAGAAAACTGTATAAAACCCCACCATAAATCCATTAAAGTGTTTCAAAATCAGCCAGGGTGTTTTAAGCATATTTTCACGTATTAAGTATTTAATTTTTCTGAGTGGTTGTCATTCAAACCTACTCAGATATAATGCAGTTATGTAAAAATGGATGAACACCAACTTTTTGGCTCTTTAGCTTTGAAAAATCCAAATTTTACTAATCTGAACATCTTCTGTGTATTAAATTTCAAGTATCTGAGTGGGAGTGACTCGCCCTCCTCCCTGCCATCCTGATTTTTGTAAGGAAATACATGGCCTGAAAGGGCACATCTGCTGTTCACTTCCCAGTACAGCTGCTGCCTCGAAACAAAAATACTCCTTTTTCTGTTGATTATCATCTGCTCAGGAGAAACAACACTGTTATTTGCTGAGCCCCAGGATGTGCCACCTGAGCTCATCCCTCGCATCCCTCAAACTGCCACAGCTCAGGGACAGGTGTGAGTGTCCACAACTCCCTGACAGGGGTTGTAGAGAGGTGGAGGATAGTCTCTTCTGCCATGGCTGCAGAGACAGGACTGGAGGAAATGGCTTCAAACTGAGACAGAGGAGATCCAGATCAGATACCAGAAAACAATTTTTCCCTGTTAAGGTGTTCAGGCGCTGGAATATTGCCCAGGGAGGTGCTGGAGTAACCATCCCTGGAGGTGTTTAAGAAGCACCTGGATCAGGCGCTAAATGATATGGTTTAGGGTTACAGTGGAGTGACAGGTTAATGGTTGGACTTGATGATCTTAGAGGTCTCTTCCAACCCTAACAAAGATTAACAGGGAGCAGAGATCCACCTGCAGCCCATGGAGGTTAACAGGGAGCAGAGATTCACCTGCAGCCCATGGAGGTTAACAGGGAGCAGAGATCCACCCGCAGCCCATGGAGCCCATGCAGGCAAATGCCTAGAGGAGGTTGTAAACCTGTGAGAAGCTCCTGCTGGAGCAGCTCACAGCAGGGCCCTGTAGACCCATGGAGAGGACCATGGAGGAGCAGAGCTCCTAGCAGGACTTGTGACTCTGTGAAGATCCCACACTGAAACAGTTCATGAAGAACTGCAGCCCATGGAAGGCCTCATACTGGAGAGGGACCTCATGCTGAAGCAGGGGAAGGACTGATCCAGTGGGAGGGATATTCCAGGGTAAAGACTCCTCTCCCTGAAAGCAGTAGCACAAACAAGGTGTGATGAACTCCTCATAACCCTTGCTCCTCATCATCCTGCACCACACGTGGGGAGGAGGCGGAGCTGGGAAGGAGGGAGCAATGGGAGAAACATGTCTTTAGGGTCTGTTTTTCATGTAATTTTTAATGAATTAAATTCATTTTCCTCAAGCCTAGTCTGTTTTGTAATTGGTGAGTGATCTCTCCTGGTCCTTATCTCAACCCACGAACCTTTCCTTACATCTTTCCTCTCTTGTCTATTTGCAACGCGCAGTGACAGAGCATCCTGGGTGGGCA
>NW_008693152.1:0-9527 GCF_000695815.1 Acanthisitta chloris | reverse complement strand
TGAGAGCAGGAAGAGGCTGGGAGAGTCCTGTCACTCCCACCACAAATCACTAGTGTTCCACCAAATGCCTTCCCTGAGGCTTCCAGATTCCACTCACAGAATCACAGAATCAACCAGGTTGGAAGAGACCTCCAAGATCATCAAGTCCAACCCTACCGTGGTTACTAGACCATGGCAGTAAGTGCCACATCCAGTCTCAGCTTGAAAACCTCCAGGGATGGTGAATCCACCACCTCCCTGGGCAGCACATTCCAATGCCTGAGCACTCTCTCCGTAAAAAATCTCTTCCTAATAGCCAACCTAACCCTCCCCTGGCAGAGCTTGAGTCTGTGCCCTCTTGTCCTGCTGCTGGGAGAAGAGACCAACGCCTACCGAGCCCGGGGCGCCTCTCCCTGCCGCCCAGCACACCTCTCACCGTGTCGTCCCGCTGGGATGCTTAGCGCTGGCGCTTCCTCCTCCCGTGGTTAAGGCAGGACAAGCCGCTCCGGGTTGTGTGTCTATTCAACACTAAACCAGCGGCTCCGGACCGAACGGAAAAGGCAGTTCAGGAGATGAGAGGATGGACTACCCGCGAGGTGGCACCACGAGAACGTGGCTGGGAGCAGCGGCGGGTCAGGAGCAAAGCTGAGACAGGAGCGATGAATTCCGTGTGATCGTGCAATAAACTGAACCTTCGCGTCTTGTTTGCTCAGGCCCTGAGGGAAACTCCTCGGAGTGGGGTGGAGAAGGGGCACAGTAAGAAGACAGGTGACTTATCCAGCGTAGGGCTCTTCAGGAAGATTTCCTGCCATCCTTGTGCTCCGTGGCTCTTCCACAGTTAAAGACTCCCATCACCTGCACCCATGAAGGCATCATTCCATCCTGGGACTCTGGTGTTCTCTGACCTGCCTTTCTCTGCCAGTGTCACGATAGTAGCTACATGGATTGAGTCCAGAGGAGGCCACCAAGGTGATTAGAGGGATGGAGCAGCTCTGCTATGAGGAAAGGCTGAAAGAATTGGGATTGTTCAGCCTGGAGAAGAGAAGGCTTCAGGATAACCTAATTGTGGCTTTCCAGTGCCTGAAGGGAGCCTAGAGGAAAATGGAGAGAGGCTCTTTACAAGGGCCTGGAGTGACAGGACAAGGGAGAATGGCTCCACACTGACAGAGAGGACGTTTAGATTGGATATTAGGAAGAAATTCCTCCCTGTGAGGGTGCTGAGCCACTGGCACAGGTTGCCCAGAAAAAGCGGTGGTTGTGGAAGTGTTCCAGGCCAGGTTGGATGGGGCTTGGCGCAACCTGGGCTAGTGGAAGGAGTCCCTGCCCACCAGACAGGATGGACTTTAAGGTCCTTCCAACCCACGCCATTCTGGAATACTGTGAATTTCTCTTTAATTCCTATTTCAGAAGGCACATCCAAACAGCTTTGTGATGAGCACTAAGCAAACAGTCCTGGGATGCACTAAGAGGCTTCACATCACGACAGTTTGAAAGTCATACATTATTTTTACATTCCTCTTCTCCACAGTCACAACAGCCTCACCCACAGCTCAGCACAGGAGGAAGCTCTCAGTATCTCCTGGGATGTTTGGCCTATGGCATGTGGGGATTTTACTCTGTATCGACACTTTTATATCAGTTTCCTGTCATAAACAATTCCGTAGAAGAATTCCACAGACAAACATTTTCTTATGCAAATATACTAAGAGCGGGAAAACAGGATGAGGACATAAACTGATTGCAAATGATTCATGAGACAGTAATTAACCAGAGGAGCATTAAAGGGCTGTGGGCAACTGAGATAAGCACAAAGCACATGCCAGCCTGGGAGCATCACTCGTGACAGCAGGGACAAAGAGGAGCCGGAATCAGGGCTTGGCTGAAACTTCATCACTGCAGGACAACAAACAGGCATTTTCCCAGCATGGAACACAAAAGGCACAGACAAGCCACCCCCACCCATGGATGGAGCATGGATTCATCCCACCTAGTGACAAGCTTTGTCAGTTAGGAGTGTAGTTGTCCCTCTTGGTGGCTGTTCCAGCTCCAACACCTGCAAGGTGGTTTCATACTGTTCAAACAACTAAAAATCAGTAAGTTTTAAGGCATCTCCCCTTTGGACAATGGAATTGGCAGAGTGAATTTGAAGCCTCCAAAGCACTGTAATCATGGCAGGTCTGTCTCGCCGTTTCACAGCTCGTTTCTTTGTAACAGTATGAACTTACTGATGAAGAGCTATGTGAAATGCAATAGAAAATTCTCCTATTTTTACACATAAATGAACCTAGCAGTTCACCATCTTATTTCCAGGTGTCCCTGCACTTTGAATCTCACTTCTGCAACTGAAAGATACTCACAGTTCTAATATTTGGGATCACCCTGAAGTCCATCAAGCACCACTACAGGCCACGTCAGCAGAAACACAGCAAGAGAGCTCAGACACTTTGATGAGGTTTGCTTACGACAAAGCTGAAGTTCTCAGCAAATAAGAACAATCACTTCTCACCTCATCCCCCCCCAGCAGTGAGTTCATGAGATTAGAGCCTCCCTGAACTCCTTGCCCTCCTCAGCTGCAATTGCCTTGTTTCTTTCTGCTGCTCCAGTGAGGGAGGAGAGGTACATGGTGGCACAGACAGCTTGAGCACTCAGGTGTTCTTGAGGCTACCAACATGGTACTGTGTGTCTTCTGCTGGTAACACTGACCTAGTCAAGTTTTTTAGGATTGGTCATCCTTCCTTCCTTTCTTTCCTTCCTTCCACAGGATTCTTGCAGAGAAATCATCTGGATTTTACCCTTCAAATAAAAAGGCAGAAAGAATTTCATAGTGTCATAGAATATTAAGGGGTTGGAATGAAGTTTAGAGATGATCCAGCCCCAACCCCCTACCCTGGGCAGGGACACCTCCCACCAGAGCAGGTTGTTCAAGGCTTTAGCCAACCTGGAATGAACACTGCCAGGGTTGGGGCAGCCACAGCCTCCCTGGGCAACCTGTGCCAGTGTCTCCTCACCCTCACAGAAAAAACCTTTTCCTACTATCTAATCTAAATTTCCCCTCTTCCAATTTATACCCATTACTCCTTGTCTTATCACTGCAGTTCCTAACAAAAAGTCCCTCTCCAACTTCCTCATAGGCCCCTTCAGATAGTTAATTGAAAGACTGAGGGATTTTAGTCAGGCTTTTTTTTTCTTTTCAGACAAGATGAATATTCACTAAACCATTCAGGAAGGGCATGAGGTTGTCCTATGAATGCCACAAGAAAGAAGATGGTCCCACCACGCCACTAACCTTACTTTTCATTTCCAAATCTCTCTCATGGACACTGTGGGATGCTATGTCAGCCTCAGTCATGCTCCATCTTGCATCTGAAGCCCTTTGATGACTGAAACCCTCCTAGGATAAAGGAATTGATAATAATTGGACATTCAACACTCAAATTACTAATCTCAATCTCATTCTTCTCCTGGTGCTGTTGTGTCATGAGTATTGCTAACCCAAGAGCAAACTTCCTACCCAGAGTGCTCAGCATTGATGATACTTATGCTGTAATCAAAGCACTACGTCCAGCACAGCAGTAGATAATTCCCCTCAGTCTGTCACTGTCCAGCAAAGCACTGTTTGGAGACCAATAAAATTGCTTTCAACAAATAAAGTCCTAATTTAATCCTAACAGTCGTGTCTGGCTGTCACAGGGAACAAAGCTGCAGCCTGCTAATGCCATGGAGTCTGCTTCCGGCCAGGAATTGCTCAGGGATATTATCAGTCATTGTAAACTGTCTTGGCCATGAAGTTAATGATTACTCAGGTCCCCATCTCATAAAACAGTGTATTGTGAGAGCACAACACGCTGAGAGCTGTCACTAATCAATCATGCAGGAATACAGCAAGGCATAAAAGGAGCCAGAGGCTCAGGGGGCCAGAGACTCGGGAAGTCCTTCAGCTAAAGGAAGAGAAGCTGCACAGAGGTTTATCTCCATGGAGAAATCCACTGAGAAGGCAAACAGGGGAAAGGGATCCGTGGCTCCTGGTGTCCTGAAGGCTGAGGAGCACAGTCCCACTGCAGAAATGAGTGGAGAAGGATCCCTACCACAACACACAAACCATGGGAAGAGAGTGAGATTCACTGGAGAATGCATTAAAGAAGTGGAGACACCTTCAGGCACAGAACAGGACAGTCCTGCTGCCTTTAGACCAGCAGTTTTGGAGAGAGACTGTCCAGACTCAAATCCTGTGGCTGTGCTAATGGACACAAACCTTCCCGAGGTGTGTGAGTTGGAAATGGATCCCCAGTGTCCCACCACAGCTATGGATATGGAATGCCTCATCTGCTTCAACAAGTATGACATCTACAGGGTGCCAAAGCTCCTGGACTGCCAACATGCCTTCTGTGCTGTCTGCCTCAAGCTGATCCTCAGGAAAACAGAGAACACCTGGACCATCACCTGCCCCCTGTGCAGAAAACCCACTTTCGTGTCAGGGGGACTCATCCGTACGCTCCAGAATAAAGAGGACATCCTGGAGCACTTGGAACACCTGGATTTAAACCCTGAGCCAAACGTCTTTGTCCTAGGGCTGGACAGCAGTAGCTGGGTTCAGAGCAGCCAGGACACTTTATCCACAGAGGAAAATGCTGCAGCAGGACACAGCTTGGCTGTGCAGAGACTCGTGCTGCTCCTGCTGCTCCTGGTGATCCTGGCTCTCCTCATCCTCCCCTTCATGTACTCTGGGAGGGTGAAATGGGTCATTTGTCTCCTGCTTTCGCTGGGGTTGGTCATGTCTATGGTGCTTTGCTGTGCTCCTAAATTCCACTGGAGGTGCAGGAGGGACTCAGCCACCTCCTGTGACAAGGAGACTCATGTTGTTACTATTGCCTGAAACAATGACTGTGTGTGTCCCAGAGATAAGGGACTGCTCCTGCCTGCAGAGCTGCACGTTGGACACTCCAGTGAGTTATGGACTTAAGCCAAATAATTCATGGAATAAATTCAACAGCTGGCTAAGCTGCCTCAATGCCAAGGCACAGTGGTGTTAAATCTCATTGCTGGAAGCAAAGTCCACTATTTATATGTTGATATTTATGTGTTTTCCACACGATTTTTATTCCAGACTAAGAACTTTGTTGGTTTGCTTTTGTCATTTTGTTGTTGTTCATGTCCTGTTCTGATCCCCTGCAGGAGGTTATCTGGAACACCAGGGAGGAGATGTCCTGGAAAATCCCTTGGTTGTGTTTTCCTGCTCTCTGAGCACACATCCACCTTTCCTCATGGCAGTGTGGGAATGCTAGATCAGGGAATGAGTGCCTGGAAAAGAGTTTTAACACAGATTACCACTTTAATCCCTATCACTGCCCAATGGTTGCTGGCAGAGATGGAAAAGGGACTGGGAAAAGGAGATGTCAGCTGATGCCACTTGAAGTTGCACCTAAAATCAGAAAGGAAGAGGCAAACCCAACACTCCTAACGTTGATCTGTGGCTTGCAAAGGGCAAGGCCCAAAAAAACCTCATGACTCTCCAAAATTCCCACTGTTATTTGGCACAGGAATAGCTCCTCTCACCTGAATTCCTCTATCTGGCCACCTGCACCACCTCTCTCCTTACCCTTTACATTGCCCTGGGAGATGCTCACAGGGATGAACAGAAATCCATTGATTGCTGCACCAAACCATGTGTGATGTTTTTATATGGAATGTCTCCATTAAATTTTCATCATATTAATTGCTCATTGACTTCTGTGTTTCAATGCCTCACTGACAATTAACACCCAAACAATTCTCAGTTTCCTCATTGACAGGAATTGCAGCTGAGAGAGCATATTAGGGAGTGTGCACAGCTGAGCTGGTGACTAAAGTAAAGCAGTTAAGTGTAGGTTTGTTCCTTCAGTTAAAAAATAAATTTAGTTGCTAAGAAAATACCAACTCAGATTAAATTGGGGGGAAAATAGGAGATTTCTTTAGTTAAGCTGCATTTTGAAGAGTGCCCTGATTCTCAGCAGACCTTGGATCAGGCCTCTGGTAAATATTTGTGTTCGATAAGAAGGGAAACTGATGTCCTGCAGTTGCTCAGTGTACACACAGTGTCTCACAGCAGATAAAGCAGATGACACTGAGAGGGTAGGAGCTCTTGTCCTCCTGAAGTCTTGGAAAACATAGGTCTGTTTTCTGCCTAGGAACATGAACATTCAGGGGAAAGAAATCCTTTGGTTTTCTTCATCTATTTGGACAGCAACTGGATTACTGCAGAGTGCATATGTAGTAACACTGGCTGATAACCATGGAGAAAAAAAAATTTCCATTAGGAAAGTGGGCCCAAATACTGTATTCTTCCAAATAGAAAGACTGGACCAGATATTTAGCTGTGCTGAAAATAATTCCAGGGATTCTTGGCAAGCCTCTTAGCTCACTATTTCCTTGCTGAGTTCTCTCATCAACACCAGTGGTGTATAAAAGGTTTGGGACATAGGCAGTGTGCAAGCCACAAGGGTTAAAGAAAAGTGATATCTGATTGCTCCACACAGCCACTCACACTCCCTTCCTCCCCCCTTTCCCCCCAACCTGGAGGAATGGGGAGGAGAAAATAAAGTCAAATATGTAGGTTGAGATAAGAACAGTTTAATAATAAAGAGCAGAATGAGCTAAAATGTTGATGGGTAATACAAAGAAAGTGAAAGAAAAAAAACCCAAACCAAAACAAACTCAGTGATGCACAATCCAATTGCTCAGCACCCGAGGAGAGACACAACCCTGTTCCTCCCCCTGGATTGGCTCCCCTTCCTATTTATGGACTGGGCATGATTCCACACCATGGAAAATAATGGATATTCCATGGTGTGGAATATCACTTTGGCTAGTTCAGGTCACCTGTCCCAGCTATGCTCCCTCCCAGTTTTTCTTGTGTATTTTCTCACTGGCAGAGTGTCCTAGGTTACAGTGTAGGGTGTAACCAATGGTATGTATTCTATTATCATCTCCACAAGCTGTTAAAGCAGGTGGGGGCAGTGCTTGTTATCTCCTACTGTCCCTGATGGCTCCTTCAGGGGGTTATCTCTGTTTAATGGGTTGTTAGCGACCCAGAGAATTACATAGTCCCATTGGGAGATGCTTCACCCCAGGGGGGGAGCCAAGCATTCCCACAGGGATATAGGCTGGAGTTTGGACCAGCACAGAGCCCTTTGTCTGCTGGATTTCCACAGGATCCCAGGTGAAGACCAGATCTACAGGATCACTGCTCCAACAGACCCATCACTCCAGGACTGCAGCCCCCATTTAATCAGACTAGTCCCAATACTCTGACTGACAGGGTGACAGGTTATTTTCTGACTCTGTCAGTGGTTTCCACTTGTAATGTTGCATTTATTGTTTTATTTCTCCTTATTCAACTGTATTTCTGACTTGGGATTTCTCACTGGTTTGCTTTCAAACCAGCATGACAGAGCATGAGACACAAGAAAGAAAATTCCCATGATTTAGGATAAACACAACTGAGCAGAAACCCAAATATCAGTGTGTTATCAACAGTGTTCTCACTCTGAATCCAAATGCTGTACTAGCTGATGCTGAGAAAAGGCTGGAAAAGAACTACTCCCAGACTTGTATCTCTGAGGAGCAGGTATTTGTTTATTCAGCACTGGGCACAAGGGGGATAGTTCCACCAAACCTGTGCAACCAGGGACAAAAACTTCACAGTTTATATACAATAAATGCTCATACATATTCATTATTTCCAAGAATGGGTGGTTGTTATTATTATAATTAGTTCTTGGAAATCATTATCATATACTCCTCCTCCATCTCCTCCCTCTTGGCATCAGTCCCATGGTCCTGGTGGTCGTTGGTGGTCGTAAAGATGAAGTGTCTCCTCTTCCTCAGTACCCTTTGGACACCCTTATTATGAAACTATTTACCCCTTTGTACATTTTAGCACACCTTGCTGAGTTTGCCTCTATCTTGACCATTTTGTTTCTTCATTCCACACCTTATACAGTCTTAGTTTTCCTCCTACTGACAAGGTTTGAGCCTAGTTAGTTCTACTCTTATAGATAAGGTGCATCATTTCACCAACCAAGCCAAAACAATACTATTAGTGAAGCTTCTTGTCTGTACTATGCAATCCTTGCTCTTTTGCTAATGAAGCTGAACTAGCGCTATTAATAACGTTATTCTATATGCTTTCAGTTTTAACAGTTCAATTGCTGTTTTCAGTCTACTTCTTGGTATCAGTGCAACCATTTACCCCTTTGTACAGTTTAGCACACCTTGCTGACCTATCTTGACCATTTTGTTTCTTCATTCCACACCTTATACAGTCTTAGTTTTCCTCCTACTGACAAGGTTTGAGTCCAGTTCTACTTATCTTGACCATTTTGTTTCTTCATTCCACACCTTATATGGTCTTAGTTTTCCTCCTACTGCCAAGGTTTGAGTATGATTAGTTCTACTGCCTTATAGATAAGGTGCATCCTTTCACCAGCCAAGCCAAAACAATACTATTAGTGAAGCTTCTTGTCTGTACTATGCAATCCTTGCTCTTTTGCTAATGAAGCTGAACCAGTGCTATTAGTAAAGTTATTCTTTATGCTTTCAGTTTTAACCATTCAATTCCTGGTTTTAGTCTACTTCTCGGTATCAATGCAACCATTTACCCCTTTGTACAGTTTTGCATGCCTTGCTGAGTTTGCCTCCATCTTGACCATTTTTTCTTCATTCCACACCTTATACAGTCTTAGTTTTCCTCCTGCTCCCAAGGTTTGAGTCTAATTCTACTGCCTTATAGATAAGGTGCATCATTTCACCAACCAAGCCAAAACAATACCATTAATGGAGCTTCTTGTCTGTACTATGCAATCCTTGCTATTTTGCTAATGAAGCTGAACTAGTGCCACCTTATACAGTCTTAGTTTTCCTCCTGCTCCCAAGGTTTGAGTCTAATTCTACTGCCTTATAGATAAGGTGCATCATTTCACCAACCAAGCCAAAACAATACCATTAATGGAGCTTCTTGTCTGTACTATGCAATCCTTGCTATTTTGCTAATGAAGCTGAACTAGTGCCATGAGTAAAGTTATTCTTTATGCTTTCAGTTTTAACCATTCCTGGTTTTATTTTAGTCTACTTCTCGGTATCAATGCAACCATTTACCCCTTTGTACAGTTTTGCATGCCTTGCTGAGTTTGCCTCCATCTTGACCATTTTTTCTTCATTCCACACCTTATACAGTCTTAGTTTTCCTCCTGCTCCCAAGGTTTGAGTCTAATTCTACTGCCTTATATAGATAGGGTCCATCATTCCACCACCCAAGCCAAAACACCACCACTAGTGAATCTTCTTGTCTGTACTACGCAATCCTTGCTCTTTTGCTAATGAAGCTGAACTAGTGCTATTTATTCTTTCAGTTTTAACCGTTCAAGTTCTACTTTCAGTCCATTTCTCGGTATCAGCTGAGGGAAAGGAGCAGCGATGGAGCCCGTGAGGCGGTGGCAGTGGCGGGACGGACGGGGCGGGTGACCGCGCTCCCCGCGCTCCGCCCCGGGCAGGAAGGGGCGGCAGCAGCGCGG
>NW_008693151.1:11636-19539 GCF_000695815.1 Acanthisitta chloris | reverse complement strand
AGAGAGTTGTGGTCAGTGGCTCATTGTCCACATGGAGGCCAGTGAGGAGTGGTGTCCCTCAGGGGTCAGTGCTGGGGCTGATACTGTTCAACATATTTGTCAGCAACATGGACAGTGGGAATTGAGCAAGTTCACAGATGACACCAAACTGTGTGGGGCAGACAACACACTGGAGGGAAGGGATGTGCCATCCAGGGGGACCTTGACAAGCTGGAGAGGTGCAACAATGCAAATCTCATGAAATTCAACAAAATGAAATGGAAGGTCCTACATCTGGGCCATGGCAATCCCAGGCACACCTACAGGTTGGGTAGGGAAGTAACTGAGACCATAAGTGAGAAGAAAGACTTGGGAGTGACAGTGGATGAGAAACTCACCCTGAGCTGCAGTGTGAGCTCAGCCCAGAAACCAGCCCAGTCCTGGGCTGCATCCACAGGAATGTGTCCAGAAAGTTGAAAGAGGTGATTCTCCCCCTCTACTCTGCTCTCGTGAGACTTCACCTGTAATACTGTGTGCAGTTCTGGTGCCCTCAACACAAGAAGGACATGGAACTGTTGGAGCAAATCCCAAGAAGGCCTCAAAGTTGATAAGAGGACTGGAGAGCCTTCCCTACAAGGACAGGCTGAGGAAGTTGGGGCTGTTCAGCCTGGAGAAGAAAAGACTGCATGGAGACCTCATAGCAAGTTTTCAATATTGGAAGGGTCTTCAAGGGAGCTGGAGAGGGACTTTTTGTTAGGAACTGCAGTGATAGGACAAGGGGTAATGGTTCAAACTGAAGGAGGGGAAGTTTGTGTCAGATATCAGGAAAAGGTTTTTTCCTGTGAGGGGGAGTGAGACACTGGAACACCAGTTAGTGGATACCCCAACCACTGTTCAAAGCTAGGTTGGATGAGGCCTTGAGCATCCTGGTCTAGTGGGGAGGTGTCCCTGCCCATGGCAGCAGAGATTGTGACTAGATGATCTCTTAGGTCAATTCCAACCCCTAAAATTCTATGATTTTGTAATTCTATGATTCTCTGAAATCTTCTTTCTTCCTTTTTTCTTTTCTTTTTTGGCTAATGGGCAAACTAAATCAAGTATCTTGAAGGTGGGAACTTGATCAAGAGAACATCTATCCTCCGAAAAACAGGCTGAGCACTTCACAAATTCCATTATTTCCATTCTAACCTTCTATACCTGGTTGTTTGTAGCATCATAAAAAGGTTTGGATTGGAATGGACCTCAAAGATCATCTAGTTCCAATCCCCCTGACATATGCAGGGACACCTTTCACTAGAACAGGTTGCCCAAAGCCCCATCAAACCTGGCCTTGAACCCTTCCAGGGACTGGACAGCCACAGCCTCTCTGAACAGCCTGTTCCACTGCCTCACACACCCCCCTCCCCCAGGGTAAAGAACTTCCTCCTAACATCTAAGTTCAGGACAAAGAGCTTATTCTGTGACCAGTCAGAGCACTCTTAACAGGACATTGTATCCTTTGAAAAACTGAGAAATGTTGAGGACAGCAACTGTTGTGCTTTTTTATTATAAAGATACCAATGATCCTGGCTTTGGTTTTTAGCTGTGCTGAAACCAAAAATCCCAGTGTTTTATACTTGTATATCTTCTGTATTTCTCTGGTATTTTTATCAATTGCTGTAGGAAAAAAAAATTACATACAGGACTTTCATTTTGCACGTTTGTATTACAAACCTCCCAAGTTGAATTCATTTCTGTGGTCCATTTCTAGGCTAATAAATGCCTGAATGGCAATTTTTTAAAAAAGAGGCACTTGATCTTTCAAAACTTCAATTTTGATCCAAAACAACAAAAACAAACTTCAAGTTTGCAGTTCTCCTCCTGTTTTTTAGAACTTTTTAGCTCCCAATGTGTGTGGAATGAAAGAATAGTAATCCCTTTTTGCTTTGACATGAAGAGCAAACAAGAGTATGAATAATAGGCCTTTTAAAAACCTTTAAAATAAAAGCAATTTATAGACAAAACAAGTGAGGAATTTAACATTGTAGGTAAGTTTGCTTTTTTCAAGTTGCTATTTTTTATTCTATTTTAAATATAATTATTTTGCATTCTTTCTTTTGAAAATAAGCACAAGATGAAAACAGGTGTTAGAATTCTTGCATGGGGATATTTTAAGGAACTTAGAGCTTTTTTATTATGTAAATGAACAAACAATATTTCACAGTTACCCTGTCAAAATGTCTGTCTGCTCTACATATGTTAATACAGAGATGAAAAAGTTCATGTCAGACTTTTTACTCTTTTTCCAACATGTACTACTTGATGAAATCATTTGAAGACAGTGAGACTGAAACATCATTTGCTGGTTGCTGGAGTTCAGAGAAAGGCCTAACTGTAAGCTCCATATAAAATTGCATTAAAGTCGCAATAAGGCTGCATTCAAGAACTCCGAAGTCACCTGTACATACTCTGTTCAACCCCAATTTCTGATAAAATATGTCATCTTTAGGGATAAACTTTTTCCCTTGCATCTGTGCCTTTTTCACTGCATGAAAGAGAGTCTGTACACTTAATGAGTGACTATTCAATGTGTTGTTTTATACCTGTTGTTCATTGCATGATCTCCTGCCTTATTAACTTCACACTATTCAAGTTATTCTGAAACCAAAATCCTCAAACTTCTCGCAGAACTCTTAGAAAAAGATTTTTTAAAAAATTCAGTGTTGCTCATTACTGCATTTTTATTTAGCAAAGTTGAAGTATTAAAGAGAGTGCTTTTGTCCTGCTTTTCCACTGTTTAGATTTTTACCTGTTGATTCTGAATTCACAGTAATAGTTTAATGGCATCATTAGCACACCAATTAAGTCTTAATGGACAACCTGGGTTTTCACTGACTTGTGTCTGTAGCCATTTCCACCAAGAAACAGAATATGAGGTCTGTGGCCACCTATGGTCTCAGACACAGCAAACAGAGAATATTTAATAGGACAGAAGAACTATAGCACAAGACTTTCACATGAATAAAACTGTCACAGTGCTTCATATAAAAGATATTAAATGATATCAAAAGGAGTGACATCTGCATAGACTGGATAGGTATGGTCAATTAAGGAAGGGAAACAAAACAAACCTCTTGCTGCAGGGTTTTAAACAACCACTTTCTGCTAGGGGCAATTATGTTGTGGCTGGATTAGCCAATAAATGGCTCCTCATATCATTTCTAGAGCTGTCAACACTTGCTGATGGCAGAGGTGAGGTTACAAACCCTTTCTCTGGTTCAGTAGCACAGGTCCTATATCTTTTTCAGACTGTGAGGAAAGAAAATTGTTGACCAGGAAATTGTGCAAGTATATAGAAATATCCTGGATATTTTGCTATAATATAGATACCTCTAGTATCACCTCATTCATAGGTTAATCTCTGACAGCATAAATTAAAACAAACCAGAAGAAGAAGGTAAAGGAAAATATTGTTTTAATGATTCCTGACAGCATTTCATGGTCAACATCTATTGAAGGACACCTCCTTCAGCACTCCATTAGGCCAAGACTTGCCTCATCATTAGAGAAACTCATTCAAAAAGACAATCATCAGGGAAACACAATATAAATATGACTTTTAGTTGCCACTCATAGGGCTTCCTGGAAAGTCTCCTGCCGCAAACATGGGCCAACATTTTGTTTTCTCCTCTGACATTTCCACACCTCTGGTGTGCAATCTTCTGCTGTTTATTTGGTTCTAAGATATTAACTGGCAGCCAGGTGTGTATGGTGAAAACAATGAAATTTAAGATGTGTAAATAGGAACTCTGTATAAAAATAAGATGCAGATTCTCCTCAGAACAATCTTGCAGCTTTGAAATGTGCTACAGTTTGTGAAGTGCCATGTGGGCTGATTTTTCACTTTTCTGCAAGCTTTCTCAAGGGATTATTTTAATAACTGGCATCATGTGGAGATACGAATCTTTTACATATGTAATACTATCAGGTAATGCATTCTAAGTGTGCTGCCAGTCATCAGGGCTTTTATTATAGCAATCAATATTTTATATCCTTACATGATGTAATATAAATGCCCTTCCCAATTTACAAACCTTGGGCTGGAAAATGGTGTGTTTCTTTCACAGTAATGACCTATATTATACATGAAGCTTTAAACAGCATTGCTAAAAAGAAGGAAAAAGAATGGCCTAGAGTTCATACTGTACATGGCTGCTGCCTTGAAGTGATAGGTGGTCTTTTGTAGGAAAAAGTGCTGCTTCTTTTCTCAGCATACTAGGAAACATTCCTTTGTTATCAAGACAATATGGAAATTCAATTAGCTTAAAAATTCATTGAGAACCTGAATTTTAACAATTCAGAGTTTGAGTGATTGTAGAAATAATAGTGAATTTGTTGTACCCTAACTATGCCATGTCCCCCTCTTCCTCTTAGTTTTAGGCACTGAAAATAAGTATGTTTAAGCTATTGAAACCCCTTTGCCATGTCTTTACTTTGCCATATCAAAAACTCTTCTCTTCCTCTTTTGGCATAGTTTAAATCCTTAGCACTTAGAGGCATATAAAGCCTTTCAGCTGGGAATGAGAAAATGTCTTTTGAAATATCCTGAGAGTTAATCAGTCTCCAGCAGACACATTTGGCTTAAATATCTCTTCCTGCAAACCCCAGAGCTCAGTCAACACATAAGGCTTCCCACACATAAGGCTGGGGTCTAAGACACATTCTTTCCACCTTCAAATTTGAAAATACTTCTAAAGTTTTGTTGACAGACTCCAATTTTATTATTCCATTCATATGAGAACCTGCATAGGATGAACATAAATTCTTGTGTTGTAAATCACTAAATATAACAGGCATGACTTTGTAAATAGATCCTGGTGTTATGGTGATGGTTTTAAGTTATAAGGGAAGGCTTATGTCCAGTTTTCTTATGAAAGAATTGTTTTCCCAGATTGAAATGTTAATACAGCTGTCAGTACTTAAAGACCTATATGAATAAAAGAGGGACTATGGTAGAAATAGAACATGTGAATCATTACCTAGAAATATGCAATTACTTGGGACCCCTGGCTCTCCTGCTCACAGAACCATTTGCCCAAGGATCCTACTTATGCAGACTGGTGGCTCTGTTCCTGAAGGGCCAAAATTTGGTAGGATTCACCTAAGTGGGTTGATCAGTGGTTGTGAGACATGTTAGGACCCTTCTTTGTGTCTTTTTGTCCCCACATCTTATTCAGTGCAAAGAGACACTGCAAGCAGGATGTATATAATACTAAAGTATAAAGCAATTACTCACAGTCCTATTTAAAATCTTTACCAGTGATCTGGATGAGAGGATCGAGTGCACACTCAGTCAGTTTGCCGATAACATCAGGCTGGGTGGGAGAGTTATTCTGCTGGAGGGTAGGAAGGGTCTGAAGAGGGATCTGGACAGGTTGGTGCAATGGGCTGAGGCCAGTTGAGTGAGGTTCAACACAGCAAAGTGCTGGATCCTGCCTTCCTATTTAAAATCTTTACCAGTGATCTGGATGAGAGGATCGAGTGCACACTCAGTCAGTTTGCCGATAACATCAGGCTGGGTGGGAGAGTTATTCTGCTGGAGGGTAGGAAGGGTCTGAAGAGGGATCTGGACAGGTTGGTGCAATGGGCTGAGGCCAGTTGAGTGAGGTTCAACACAGCAAAGTGCTGGATCCTGCCTTTGAGACAACCCCATAACACAGCAAAGTGCTGGATCCTGCCTTTGAGTCACAACAACCCCATGCAGCACTACAGGCTTGAAGAAGAGTGGCTGGAAAGCTGCCTGGCAGAAAGGGATCTTGGGGTGTTGGTTGACAGTGACTGAACATGAGTCAGCAGTGTGCCCAGGTGGCCAAGAAGACTAATGACATCCTGGCTTGTATCAGTCATAGTGTGGCCAGCAGGATTAGACAAGTGATTGTCCCCCTGTACTCTGCCCTGGTGACACCACACCTCGAGTATGCTGTTCCGTTGTTTTGCACCTACTGGTGCAAGGGCTTGTTCCTCTCCAGCTGCAGGACTTGGCTCCTCTCCTGGGTGTCCTGCAGGAGGTTCCTGTCTCTAGCCCTTCAAAGTCCCTCTGCTTGGCAGCACAACCCTCTGGCACATCAGCCTAAACCCCCAGTTTAGTGCCCTCTGCAAGCTCATGGATGGGACACTCAGCCATATCATCCACATCCAGAAACTGGAAGAGAAAGAGGACAGCGCAGGATGTGCCAACCTGCACCTTGATATGATGTAACCTCTCACAAAAGGGACAGAAATTCCACCTTTGTTTTTGCTGTCAGAGATATGGTGCTTCCCCTTTTTTATTCCTGCAGGCTATTGAAAGGTGTTCAAACTGTCCCATGTCGCTCACAGCCTCATTCAACCTGATCTTGTGGTACATCCTTGATGTTCCCAGGGATGGGGCACCCGCCACATCTCCGGCCAACCTGCTCCAATGGTTCAGCACCCACATTGTCAAAAATGCCTTCCTTCTATCTGGTATGGAACTGCCCTCTTTTCATTTAAAACCACCCCAGCCCTTGTCCTATGGCTACAGGCCCTGCAAAAAGGTCTGTCCCTATCCTTCTTTTAAGACCACTTGAAGTATTGAAAGACCACAAGAAGGTCTCGCTGGAGCCTTCTCTTGCCCAGGCTCCAGAAGCCCAGCTCTCTTTGCCCTTCTTCACAGGAGACATGCTTCAGCCCTCTGATCTGTGTCCCTCCTCTGGACCCACTCTGGCAGCTCCTTGTCTTTTTTTGTGTTGGACACTTCAGAAACAGATGCACCACTCCAGGTGGGAGCAAAACAGTGGAGACGAACCACCTCCCTCCTCCTGCTGCCCAGACATCTTTTTACTCAACCCAGGATATCTCTAAGTTTCTGCCAAACACAGGAGTTCCCTGACCCATGCTCTGGGGTCTTTGTTCATCCTGACAGGAATTTGTAACCAACATCACAGCCCCTACTGATGGCTTGTGACATGTGCCCCTCCACCCACCTCCCTCCTTCATTACACAAATTAAACAAAGAAAAGGAAAGAAGAAAAAATTTATTGGACAGATGGTTCCTTGTGCTATGTGAAGTTTTCCTTGCTCTCAGACACTCGCTGGTGTTTCCTATCCATTCCAGGACACCCACAGTCACTAAAAGCTTTCCATGTCCTGGACTGTTGATTGCCAGGACCAGCTCCTAGTCCTGCTTGCCCCAAGGCTCATGAGAGCTGTATTTCATGGGGGTAATGCAGGTGAAATCCTGTGCCTCCATGGGAGTTTGGATAGACAGAAAGCTGAACATGAGCCAGCAGTGTGCTCAGGTGGCCAAGAAGGCCAATGGCATCCTGGCCTGGATCAGGAGCAGTGTGGTCAGCAGGACCAGGGAGATCATTCTGCCCCTGGACTCGGCACTGGTGAGGCCACACCTTGAATACTGTGTGCAGTTCTGGGCCCCTCAGTTCAGGAAGGATATTGAGATGCTGGAGCAGGTCCAGAGAAGAGCAACGAGGCTGGTGAAGGGACTCCAGCACAAGTGCTATGAGGAGAGGCTAAGGGAGCTGGGGTTGTTTAGCCTGGAGAAGAGGAGGCTCAGGAGTGACCTTATCACCCTCTGCAACTACCTGAAAGGAGGTTGCAGTCAGGTGGGGGTTGGTCTCTTCTCCCAGGCACCCAGCAGAAGGACAAGAGGGCACAGACTCAAGCTCTGCCAGGGGAGGTTTAGGCTGGATATTAGGAAGAGATTTTGAATGGGCTTCCCAGGGAAGTGGTGGATCCTGGAGGTTTTCAAGATGAGACTGGATGTGGCACTTAGTGTCATGGTCTAGTAATGATGGTAGGGTGAGACTCAATGATCTTTGATGTCTCTTCCAACCAGGTTGGTTCTATGATTCTATGTCAGCTACCCCCACAGGCCTGTCAGCACAGACAGCCACGGCAGGCTATGTTT
>NW_008693151.1:0-11597 GCF_000695815.1 Acanthisitta chloris | reverse complement strand
CTTCAGTTCTCCCTTTGGGGTCCTGGTCAGGAACACAAGCTGTTTTCCCTGGCCCTGACCATGGTGACTAAAGACAGAGGCCTCTTGGTGCACGCCAGCTAAGCTGTGGAAATGCCTCCGGCACACCTGCTGTGTCAGCTTTCAACCCTCCTCCCCTAAGATTCATCCCCAAACAACATCTCCTCTGTTCAGAACATCCTAGGTCAGACCTAGCCAGAGGACAGATCATTTTACTGCAAACATCTAAAAAAGCAAAGCAGAGGATTGGGATAGGCCAGGCCCAAGAGTCACAGGGGTTCAGCTGGCAACAGGATACTGGCACCTGCAACAACAGAGCCAGAAAGCACTGATGAACCCAGATGGACAGGAACTGGTGTGGCTTGGTTACCCTCTCTTTAGGGAACACACGGGGTTGTTTATTGCCCAGGAGAGAGACAGCTACTGCTGGCACTGGCCATGGGCTGGCTCTGGGGCCTTATCCCCATGGGGGATGCCCTTAGAGACCTGTGCATGTATGCAGATGCACAGTGCCCCCGTGCCATGGAGCAGGCTTTGTGGAGAGCCTCTGGGGAGCTGCCATGGAGCTTTTTGCAAGCCCTGCCCAGCACCATCCATCGTCAGCCCTTGCCTGAGGGTTAGGCTGATGTAGGGTAGTATGGGGAGTTTGGAAAAGATAGGCAGCAGAGCCTGGTACACACCTAGGCTTCTTGACCTGCTAGACCTTTGTGCATTTTTCTACTCATTCTATTCTCTTCCTTCTCTTCTTTTTTTTGTTGGCATTCCCTCTCTCTATCCCAGGTCTCTTCTCTATCTCTTGTTCTTCTGTTCTCATTTTTCAGGTTGGAACCTGCAAACATTTACCTCCAAAATTTGATTAGATAGGCAAAGTCATGGTCTAAAGGAGTCAGGTTCTTGCTGGAACCAAGGTGAGCTCGTTTTACCTGCTGGACTCTGAAAGGTTCATCAGTGGTTCTGCATGTGCTAGGGACTCTCTCATGCTCTTGCAGGTGTTTGGAGGCAGAGCTGGAGGTGCCTAAACCAGAAATTTTGGCGGTAAAAGGTGGCAAGAGACAGCCTGGACTAGTAAGTGACTGCCTGCCTAATCTCCACCTTAGCTCTGCAGAGAAGATGTTGCTTTGCATCATCTTCATTTCGCACAGTACACTTACCCCAAAATAGAACTGAGGAAGCAGGGAAGAAGTAAGATCTGAGAAAAAGCCCTCTCAAGTTGACAGCTACTCCCCTCTGCCTTTTATTTGTAGGGATTTTGTACTTTGACTAAGCACATGTGCAAGGCATTTAAGAAACCACCTGTCCAGCTTTTGTGAGGATGTGTCCTGCTTCGGTGGGAGGAAGGAACCCCGAAGGCTCGAGAGATGGGCTGTCAGGAGGAGGCACAGCAGCTGCTTGTCCTTGTCAGAAACTACCCACCTCTCTGGGATGCAGTGTCCTTGTGGTTATGTAGCTGACATACCTCTACCATTTTGGCTTCCACCACTGGGTCTTCCCCATCTTCTTTGTGTGGAGCACAAGTCTTATGAGGAGCAGCTGAGGGACCTGGTTTTGTTTAGCCTGAAGAAAAGGAGGCTCAGGGAGGACATTATTTCTCTGTACAACAATCTGAAAGGAGGCCGTAGGCAGCTGAGTGTTGGCCTATTCTCCCATGCAACAAGCGACAGGACAAGAGGAAATAGACTCAACTTGTACCAGGGGAGGTTTAGGTTGGATATTAGGAAACATTTCTTCACCAAAAGGGTTATCAAGTATTAGAATGGGCTGCCAAGGGAAGTGGTTGAGTCACTATCCCTGGAGCTGTTTGAAAGGTTTAGATGTGGTGCTTAGGGACATGCTTCAGTGGTGGACTTGGCAGTGTTAACTTAATGGTTGGACTCGGTGATCCAAGACGTCTTCTACCACCAAAACAATTGTGTGATTCTGTGTTTTCGCTCACTCTCTGTCACAGGCAGAAGGCAGCTGGTATTTAGTGATCTGTTAGCCAAAGTCCTAGTGTGCTGACCATCCCAAGAAGCCTCTGGGGCCAGGTAGGCATTTGTCCTATAGGCAAGGTGGGCTCCCATGTAATGCTCAGCCTCTCTGAGACACCTGCCACCCACAGACTGGCTCAGCCAGTGACTCCCACCTAGCTGCATTCTGGTTTTCCCCTAAGATTTCTGTTCTAGTGTTTTTTCTTAAATCCTTGACCCACCAATGATCCCATCTCAACAACCCTGCTCCAGCCTCCAGTGTTATCTTTCCTACTACTTCATGGATGTTCTCACAGCTGTGGCAGTAGCCTGGCACCAGGTCAGGCAGCAGTGCCCCATCATGGCCCCTAGCACCTGGCCAACCCTTGCCATGGTATGATGGGGACCTCACGCAGGGATTGTGGACAGGGAGTTTCACAGGTGGCCAAATCATTCCGTGGGACCCATTTGCCTTTGCTGTCCATGGACTGCAAAAAAAGAAGCTATTTCCTGTACCAAACTTGGTCCATTTTCTTTCATTGCTGGCGGGTGCTCTGCCTCTAGCCACCTTGCCTTGGTGGACAAGTCATGGAGGAGGGTGGATGCTCTTAAGCACTAGCCTGCATGACCCTTAAGAATGACTAGTTGTATCCTTCTGTCCTGCTCACCATACCACAGAGCACAGCTGAAAGGCAGAGGAAAATCTGCCTACAAATCTCTACAGTCTGTGAGGCACATGCAGCCAGGTGAATGATGTTAAAGTGAAGACTTCTTCCTTGCTGTGAATGACAGCATTTTCTTCTCCATATGGAAGTTATATGAGATGGAACGCCAAGTGACTTGGCTTCCTTACAGAAATAGCTGACCAAAAGCCACCTCTGTGTGAGTTCATCAGATTTAATCTATTTCACTATTAAAATTTGGGTCCAGGTGCTTAGCATAAAGGGATTTATATAGTCAGTATATGTCTGAATCCCCTCATAGATCTGAAAAATTATTATTCTAAAATATTTTTTACTGATGTTCTAGACATTTAGTCTTTGGACAAAAGGAACAAATACCTTACGTAGTGAAGAATGAGCTACTATAATTAAACAGATGAGTTGGGGTGATTTCTTTCATTCTGGAACACACTCAAGGTGTACATTTGATAACAGAGTTTTCAAGGAATACTGACTGATGTCATTCATAACAGAAAGCTTTTGTCAGCAGTGAGGTCAGACCCAAAGGAAGAGGGAAGTATCACCAGCTAATCACTTAAGCTAAAGGACTGACTTGACCAGACTGGATGCTTTAGAAGAACAAAGTAACCTAGAGCAGATGTGGGTTAAATTGAACTGGTGTACAAGTGTATGCAAGCACAAGATCTGTCTAAATTGAACTTGAGCCTTTTGTGATTATACATAAGCTAGAAGACGAGGGTGATTGTTACAGAGAATCTGCAAATTTTGCAACAGTTTTTAGAGGACAAAACCTCCAGATGTATGTTATATTGGAATACTGTCTGACCCAGTTTAGGACTACATTTGGCAGTGTATTGTACTAAATTAAGTGGGATGATGGATCAAAGCCAAGTATTAAGGCAGACAGTTGGCTGAGGGTTTGTGCAGGACACCTCATTCCAGTTTGTCTTCACATAACGTACAACTGAACTATTTTAATCTGAGGGGTCAGCTGGACTGCTTGTATCATTAATAAGATTTATGTATACATGGTACAACTAAACAAATATTATACAAAGTATTAAAGACCATCCATCTTCCTTACTCTGTGCTTCATGCCTTGTTTGTGCGTAAATATTTTCTTGCTCGTTTTCTTTTGGGAACAAAGTGAGCACGAATGCAATGCTGCTGCCTGAGAGCCCTTGAATTAACCACAGAAGACAACGGTTCTGATTTAACTCAGAAAGGCTAAGTGAGATTTCCTAAGGAGAGTGGTCTGCAACTTATCAAGTTGAGAAAGACCACCCCAATGCAAAGCAATTCAACTCTGAAAGCCAGTAGCCTCCCAGAGCTGTTTCAGGTGCTATGGTTATACATTTAGAAGGCTGCAAGCTGTAAATAAAGCATGGACTGAGCAACCAGGTTTTAGCTCAGCCTCTATCACCCACCCAAGCTGCCTGGAAAGCAAATAACCTTTGTTTCATTTTCAAGTTCAGAGGGAATCAAAGCGGTTTTGTAAAAGCTAAACCTCTGTCTCATCTGTTCCTGATCCACAGACCTGTATGTTCTAGGACAAACTTCATTATGACCTCAACAGCTTTTCTAGTTAAGTTTACAACTTACCTTAAATTGAGATACTTTATGCAGATTAAGCTGTATGAAGAATTCTGTAATAGCATGACATAGTTAGACTCCACTTGCCTCTTTCCAGGGAAAACCAAACAAAAACTTGAGTAAAAGAATACGTTATTCTCTAAATACAGGACAAGAGAACCTAGAACGTTTTCTTCTTGAGTAGGATGAAACAGATAAGGGTAGTCTGGGGCTTGGAAAAAAGTTATTAGTTGTATGAAATTGTGCAGATCCTTTTGTACATTTATTATCTTTTTATGTCTGGAGGGACAGTGTGTAGTCCTATTTCAAGTTGTTATAAATCAATCTCCCCTCTCCATGTTAACAGCAGCATTTAATGTATGGAATTGTGGAATTTTATTAGTCAGGTTCTTTTACTAGTTAGCATTCAGTCCAGTGAAAATTCAGAGTACTGATTTGTGGTGCTGCTAGTATGTATTCTTTCAATCTGCCATGAAAAGTGATGCATGCTAATAACCCCATTCTGGAAAGAAGGGCACACACTAAGCACAAACAACTTGTGGTAAGAACACCACAGAGGCAGCAAAAGACATCTGCTGGTTGGCATTTTGTAACCACATAATTTGGATTAACAAATCCTATGGTGTGCTGTTTCCTTTGTTGATAAACCCATATTTTTCAGCAGTGACTTTCCTTGAACCGTTTCAAAAGTTGCACTGAGTGTTGTGGGTTTTTAAAAAAAAATAGAAGTAAAAAGATACAGCACCTAACTTTTTCTAATAACAGAAGAAATAAGAGTGTTTCAGTCATGAAATATTTTACAGGGACTAAATAAATTCTTTGTATGATACCGCTAAAAATAGCCAAGCCATTCATAATTAAAGATGATGTATTCTTTACTAGGTGTCAAAGCTGTTTGGCATTTTGTATTTGAAGCCTGCCTTTTAAAGCAGTCTAGAGTTAGTTTACTTAAGCAAACAAGATGTAAGCTCACATCTCACATACTTTGCATCCTGTTGACCTTAGAAACATTGATATCAAAGGAAGATATCCTTAGTCTAATTAAGAGTCACTGTGACTCTTCTACACTCTAAAAGTTTGGACAACGGAACGTGTGAAGGAGTTGTTCAACTAAAAGTAACATAACAGGTGCAGTTAAGCAAACTGTAAGTGTATATGCAGAAGTTACATTGGTGATTCCTAGTAATTGCTTGTTTTCAGACAGCTACATAGAACTAGATCTACTTTTATCTTAAGCTTTCCCTCAAAAAATGCTGAAACCTTAAAATTCCTACTGCAAAAATATAAATAGTAAAAATAACTTAGTCCTCAACTGCAGTCTGGGTTGAATTGTAAAGGGATGACATATTGAGGAATAAACTTGTGCCTTTCCTAGATCAGATTAAAATTATATTAGCTGTGTAGGAGGGAAAGACTCTCACCAGAAGGCTCTTCTGTGTGCTCTGCAATGACCTTCATTGTGGTTCTTCCAAAGTCTTTGTAAGTTTTACAAATATTAATATTATGCTTTTAAAGAGAGTTATAATTCAGTCTATTAATAGGCAAATGCTACTCTAAGCCTGCAGCTCACAGACTTTAATTTGACAGAGAACAGAAATATTCTTTTTGAAATGCTAAGCACACCCCTGTCCTTATAGGTAGGTACATTGCTGCAAATGCTATGAGAAATCCTTTAACCATTACTAACCAGTAATAGGGAAGCAAAAGATTTTTATTGTTTATTACGCATTTTTATTAATAAGTATTATTATTTGGGGCATACATAATAACACTGCAACAATGATATCTATCACAGCATTACAACAGAAACTATCTGAAACCTTGAATTTTTGCATTTTGTGAACCGTGTTTACTGCTTCTGCAGTCTTATTTGAGATTCAAACCAATTCTCCCTAAGTCAGGCTGATAAAGCAATCCACCTCAAAAACATGACCTGGCAAGATTTTGGCACAAACTGCTGTAAGTTACATTACACCAGGGGATGTCACCAGTGAAGACACAATACCAAAATTTGTGCTCCAACTTGAATTATACCTGGAAAGGGAATCATAGGATCACAGAATCCATGAGGTTGGAAGTGAATAGAGTGATTCATCATCCAGCAATTATTTAGAAGCAAAACAGTAAATAACATGGATGTGATTATTGTTTATAATCTTATTTGTAGTTATTACTGGAAGATACAAGGATATGTTCTTTGTCTACACAGAATCAGTCATGCTTACAGTAAACAGCATCATTTAAAACCAGAAACACACTGAAATGCCAATGCATAGAATAAAGACAGTCAATTGTCTGAGACATTACCATTCTTTGCTATCATTCTGTCCATTTATTTGGGGTAAATGTCAAAGTAACAAAATGGAGCGGGTGCTAAAGTGTTAGCTATTCCATTTTCAGCTAAACACCAGACTTCCCACCAAAAGATGTAAGTGGGGGCACCAGCATGTGCCTGCCAACTGCAACAATGGCAACATGTAGTAGAGAAGGGATAAACAACGTGAAGCACTTATCACTGGCAGCCATTCTTCCAACAAACCAGCACCCCTGTAAGCACAAGTGGAGACTTTGCCTTTCAAAAGGCACATGAAGTGCTGCAAAATGTTGAACAACCTTTGCATTTTCATCAGTGTGCAAGATAAGGGCAATGTTTCACCTCTTGCATTAGAACTGCACTGGTAGAGGCTCAGACCAACAACTGCTAGACTGACATCTAATGCATAAGTGCATTAGAATCTAATGTATTAACACAACATTATTGTTTTAGGAAAGTGCCTGTTATCCTGAGCCACTACGTAAGTAATTTTTAACTCTTTGCACAGACTAAAAGCTGTCAAAGACATAAGAAGAACATATATGCATATTTACTCAGGAGAAAAACACAATTTTGTACTACTAAGCCACAGTTCTTTCTAAATGGATGAAATGTATTTCTAGTCTTGCCTGTAGTATGAAAATAGTGCTCCAGGATTAATTCAAATTCAAGTGAAAACTTCAAGAAATGCACAATGGGGTTAACTAACATGTGGCATCCTGCACTCCCTGAAATTTAAGTCAAATTATTTATGAGTAATTATACATATGAATAATACTCCTACTGAACTAGGAGCCCTTAAGAACAAAAGTCTATTTATGCAGATAACTAGTAAAAGACTGACAGGGCAATATGAGCATTCTGAACTGCTGTCATAGGAGTGACTTACTGATAATTCAAATTCTGTGGCAAGGTTAATCTTTCCATTTGGCAGATTTCCAAATTCCTTTAGTTTCTATGCAGAGAGCTCCTCTTCAACAGGATATTACACAAGCTTTCTTATTTACAGTATATAAGTTCACAAAACACAAGGAAAGACAATCTTCACTAGAGAGGGAAACTTTTAAAGGGACAAGAATGTGAATGTTTTCATCTTTTCCATGCTTTCCATCATTACATCTCAAAACTGCATGTCTATTAATATAAATTTAAGCCCTTAAACAAAAATACAGTAGCATATCACAAGGGATCAAAACCCCTTCCCCAGTTTCAGAATCAGGATGGTATGCACAGACATCACCAAACGATGCTGCGTTCGAAACAGCAGATCGTGGTGAAAGTCCATCTCCTGGCTCAAAGTCATTGATACAATTAATTCTCTTAAATTTTATTCTTTTTTGATCCTTCTACCAAAGGCACTCTTCCCCTGCAAAATACAGTTTTATTTGCATCAGTAAACAAACACAACGTTCTCATCAGTTAGAAACCTGCTATAACTTAGAAATGTTATTCTTTATGCTCTTAAAGCCCTTGCACATGCAGCAGAAAATTAATGTCACAACTGGGTCACATCAAGTAAAAATAATTTTGAAAAGTATTTTTCATTGCAAAACATGTCAATTCTGTAAACTACAGAGTACAACTTCATTTCTCTATTAGATCTTATTTTAAGCAAAGGCAAGAGCCATTAAGAATTAGCAGACAATAGGAGAAGATGAAGAAGTGTAAATCCCATACCTGACAGCTTGACTTTAAACATGAGGAATACAGAATCACAGAATTATTCAGGCTGAAAGAAACCTCAGGAAGTTACAGTCCTATCTCCTCCTCAGAGCAGAGTTAACACTAGATTGAGATCAGGCAAAAAAAGGTTTAAACCAAAACACACCTTCCCTCTTAAAGCATTTGAATTGGGTATAGAGTTAATGTGCCCCCAGTAAGGTGAAGTCTTTTTAACTACGTGCATATTCAACAAGAAAAACTGATCAGCTGGGTAGCTGAATATACATGGAGTATACATACCTAACCTCTTCTTGTAGACATGTACACTTAACAATGAAACTTCTCCAAATTCAACCATGCCTATTCTATGGGAGAGTTTTATAAAAGGGTCTTGTTCTTCTAAGCACAGGCTGCATTGGTCACTGTGCGAAATTCCTGAACTGTGAACAGACATTAAATATTTTCACCTAATACTGTGGCAAAACCATAAAATCATCAGAAGCAAGAAACAAGTGCAACACTTCATACATCACGTTCTCATTTTTAATTCAGTAATTATTGAATGGTTTCAGAGCAGGCACTACATTGCTTCAAACACAATCAAGTATCTTTGAAATAATGTTGAAAAATAACCTCTTCACCTCAGTATACACACGCGCATATACACACACATACACAAATTAATTTAGAAAATCTGTACATATGTATTTTTCAGGAAACGACTCAGAGAACTGTACCACAAAGAATTAGTTTCTGTACTCTGACACACCACAAATTATAATAAATTTTTCTGAAGATAGGGTTTAAGGACACAAAATGTCATGCGGTACTATTTAGTAGAAAATGTAATGGTAAATGACTTTATCTATTTAGTGCTAAAAGAAAACACAGAACTCCTTAAATAAATGCAAATTTATGAGAAATATTTATTGTCCTTGAGCTAGCAGGCCCCAGTTATTTGTGTTAACTGAAGCTTATCCCCTTTGTAGAAAACAGCAAGGAAGTACATGACTATGGAAATAGAGGATACTTTATTTCCTGTTACTGGCAGCAAAGCTGGTTCAAGAAAGGAGTATCCTTGTTGAATCTGAGTCTGAAAGTCCATCATCTTGATTAGCTGCCTCATAATCACCCGCATTATCAGCTAATTCAACATCTTGATCATCGTTACTCTCTGCGCTGTAATCAACTTCTTCAAGGAAGCGAGGCTCATCTTCATCCAAAAGGTATGTCGTGGGGCTATAACAAACACAAAGTTTCATGAATCTTGTTCAAAGTTTTACTTGGAATAATGCATTCAGACAATAATCCAAAAATTACCTCAGTAAAGGGAAGGCTTACCTGAAATAGTATTGATTATTTAATTGCATGTAAAACAACTAGAAGCCAAAACCATGTTTGTACAGCCTTGAACTAATTAGTCAGTCATGTACAACTTGTTAATCCAAATGTGCCGTGACAAGTTAGCTACATCTTATAGACCTACATCAGTGGGCTGTAGGAACTGAATGTAAACACAGCAGTACTGAAAGGTGCTGCAGAAGAACACAACTACATAAAGACATAGCTGTTGCTATAGGGTCCAAACAAACTTAAAAACAGAGAGTCTTAAAATTCAGTTGGGAAACCTTTGTATTTTACTGCAAAGTATTGTGAGCAGCTATTCTGTATCAGAGATGATAAAACAAGGAGTCCTGTTTACAGTTAAGTTCCCACATGTATCACTTAACTCATAACAGGTTCTCACACGTTTGCATGCAGGTACAACTTCAAATTTGTTAAGGCTTGCAACTCTGAGGCAGTGAATTTAAGGAACTGGGCCACCAACCACAAAATGGTCTATGACCTTAACTACTGGCCTCCAAAAATAAGAGGATTAACACCTTTAGTGTTAACTGGAAAAAGGTTAAAATACAACTTTTTGATCCTCTCACCTCCCTAGAACAGAGAGGGGGGAAAAAGGAAAAAAGGAAATAAATGTTTTCCAGACCCAGTTTTAACTAACCTCACTTGGGACATAAAAAGCTATCTGCTTAAGAGCACTATAATCCTAAATATTTCACAAGTATTTTTATATGCAGATTAAATCCTAAAAAGGTTTTGTAATGCATTTTACTTAACAATTAAATCATACAGAACTCATACAAAACAGTGAGAATGTTCTTACTGATAAACAGGAAACTTGTAGGAATGTTTGCATATTAACTTTGATTAATTTTCTCTCAAGCACACAAGAGCCTATCTTGACACTGTAACTTTATAATTAAAAGGACTATCACTGCTTCTTTCTAAATACTTTTCAGGAGCTTAAATGCACCACCTGAAATCTGCAATGCAATCTCTATTCAATATAAATAAATTTCACAGTATTCCAATTTAGGAGAGACAAAGAATGAAGAAAATAACCAGAATGTTTTCTAAGATGTCTCTTTCATTTCACAGATTGGAAACTCAACATATGATAAGGATACATGCTCAGCATGAAGAACCTGTGATAGAACCAGCAGAGGAATACAATTTTTCTGTGCCTTGTGATGCTTTCTGACCTAGGAAGTCACTACCTACCAAGGCTTCCCCTAAGGAAAAAAGAAGTTGCGGAAATAAAAAGTTTAAATGTGTCATTTATTGAAAGAAGCAAAGGAAAGAGACTTCACCAGATGTATCACATTCTGACAACTGCACAGCTTTTTTGCAACTTCTGTGTCTAGCCACTTAACACAGGTATTGATTATTAGCTTTTGGATGCAAGGAATCTACACTGCAATCGCAGAATAGACTGAGTAATTGAGCTCACAGAAAATTAAACCATTAAACCTGAATGTTGGCCCAATATTAAGTAATAATTCTGAACACTGAAACAGAAAATCACAATGAGCTAAGTCAAGGCAAATATTTTATTAACCATTGAAAATAGGATATTGATGCATTACAGTAGGTACTTAGAAAAATTCATGTCAGTAAGGTATAATATAGAATACTAAAGCTCTTAAGAAATTCTATTCACTTTTTAATACACGTCATTATTTGGAAATTAACTCAGCTGATTCACTTGAAAGCAACCAACAAAACCTACTTTGAAGAAAAACCACAGAACTGGACACACAAGCAAACCACATAGTTCAAAGTGTCTTGTCACTTCAAATATTATGTCCTATTTTATACTGTCTTGAAAAACACACAGATGTATGTGCTTTTTTTAAATACCTGTATGTGTAAGCATGTAGACAGGCCCTAACTTCTAGAAATTCAGGCACTGTGCACAGTCAAATTTGTCGTGTCTGCTGTAATGCATGTAAGATATTTGCTCTGGCACGCGGATATTTGAAACTGAGGGATGCTTTTCACTGACATTGTACATTTAATAAAATAAAAATCAACATT
>NW_008693150.1:28004-28278 GCF_000695815.1 Acanthisitta chloris | reverse complement strand
CCGCATCCTCTCCCCGCCTCCTCGGTTTTGGGACAGCACCTGCCCTGTCCCTGCTCGCGTTTTCTCCTGTTGTAGCTCCCACCTCGCCTCCATCCTCCACCTCCATCACCTAGAGGGGAGGAAAGGAAGGTGAAAGGAAGGGACACCGTCCCTCAGCCCTCCCCCGGGTGAGGGGAGAGGTGGTCTTGGGCTCAGGGTCTCTCTTCAGGCAGAGATTTTTCTCCTTTTCCTCTCTTTTGTTATTTTTTCCTTACCCAAACAATGATCCCATCTG
>NW_008693150.1:27707-27908 GCF_000695815.1 Acanthisitta chloris | reverse complement strand
GAGAAGCATCTCAGCCACCACCCTGCTGGAGGGTACAGCACTGGCACTGCTGGGGAGAGCTTCTCAAAGCACATGGGTGAGAAAACAAGCCCCCAAAGTTTTGTCTTGGTTCACAAGACTCCACCACGCTGGCACACAGCATGGGAGACTAGGGAAGATTCAGCGAGAAGATACTTTTTTTTGATTCTTTCTTTTCATTAT
>NW_008693150.1:26841-27522 GCF_000695815.1 Acanthisitta chloris | reverse complement strand
GGTGGGAGGGTGATGGGAGGAGGTAGGGGGAGCTGATGCTTATAGTAGGGGGAGATAGAAAAACACAGTGCTGGAAAAAGTTGAGGGTTAGGAGGGGTGAGCACAGCACTTCTCCAGCCCCCTGGGAAGAAGGAAGGTGGGTGTGAGCACACAGTGAGGTGAGGGCATGGCAAGGCTGGGCTGGCAGCGTGTGGAGAGGAAGGGAGGACACTCAGGGAGCGAACAAGGCCAGGCAGAGCAGGGATGGCTCATGCAAAGTTGTTCAAGCAGCTCCCAAGGACATTTGGGGTGTGAACCACATCCAAGCACAACACCAACACCCATTGCTCATGGAGAGGTGGTGAGAAGAAGAGGTCTGCAACTCTCCTACCTGCACTGACTGCACCGGTGCCCGTCTGCTGGCAGCGAGGGTATGGAGACAACCCAGCTCAGGGCTTGGCACTGGTGAGGTGGCCCAGGAAGAGTGTTGTCCTGGGGCCAATGCCAGCAAGTGCTGCTTACAGTGCGTATTCATTCAGGAATGAACCAGGCTCCTGATAGCCCTGTCTACCAGGGCCTGATAAGAGAGGATCCCTCGGGATGGCTAGTTTGGAATGGTGGTGACCTTATTAGGTGGTTCTTAATCATCTTTGCCACACAACACCCTGCTTCAGGTACTCCAAAGGAGCAAGACCACAAGAC
>NW_008693150.1:16428-26825 GCF_000695815.1 Acanthisitta chloris | reverse complement strand
TCAGCAGTGCTGCCTCCTCAGGGACAGCCTGGCTGGCATGAATCCAGCATTGGAGCAATAAAACCTTCCAAAAATGCACCCAGGCAAGGACTCTATATATAGGTTCTGGTCTGGGCTAAGCCACCCTCTTGTCAAAATGACACCCACAAATAGCTCTGCTGTCCACAGGGTTGGGATAAAGCAGGAACTGCAAAGCCCGTGAAGGAGTCCACTTTTTGGAGGAAAGATGATGAATAGCAGAGGAAGGCTCCCTGCTATGCCAAGCCCCTGGCTTCCCCTGCTCTCCCTGCCCAAGCCTGAGTCTGTCTGGGTTTAGGAACCACCAGGGCAGACAGCTGAGAATATGAATCATTACCCTGCACTGGCTCCAACCTGTTCTCTGTCCACATGCAGGCAGGTTCCCCTGGCAGCCCCTGCCAAGGTGAGGCTTGGAGGAGGCTGGTGAGGATGAGGAGGGCAGGACCATAAGGGCACCTCACTGGTCTGGCTCAGCATCTGGGGAGCAGAGATGCTGGGATGCTGTTCCCATCCCAGCACTGCTATGTGCTACAGAGTAAATCCCTGTCATTTGGTTAGTTTTTCTTTGCTTTCCAACAACAAAAAAAAAAAGGGGCAATTAACTTGACCAATGTGATGATTTCATTGCTTGTGAAGTGAAGGCTGGTCCTGTGGATAAAGCAGGAGATTCCAGAACAGCAGACCAGTGGCAGTGCTCCCTCAGCACGTTTTCTGTCTCTCAGGGAAGCAGAGTGGGCATCTGTTAGAGATCCCAGCTCAGAGCCAGGATGTCTTGGCTGAGGAATGCAACAGCCCTGCATCTTCCAGGGATCCCTACATGCAGCATCTGGGTGGAGATGCTCCTCCCGGGCAGGCTCCAGCTGCAGCTCACATCTGCTGATGATGCTCAGGAGCAAGTGAAAGGATGCTGGGTGGGAGGGAACAGAAGGGCAGAGTGGTGTCAGGGGGTGGGTTTGGCTGGATATTCCTTATCTCTTCCCCATGCATTGTCGTTCCTGGCATGTCCCTGTTCTTTGGACCCTCTGGGCTGGCAGTCTCTGCAGTCAGGGTTATTTGGGGTAGGGATTGAATGAGACAGGCTGCTGGCACTGGGCAGGAGCAGGGGGCCCATGTCGAGCCCTTGAATGGAGCAGAGGGAAGGGGGAGCCCCATCAAAGGGAGATGCTGAGCAGAAGCTGTGGGGTGACCCCAACACAGCAGTGGGACTCCCAGTGCTGGCTCAGCCCACACTGGGGGAAGGTGAAAAGCAGCTCTGGGGTGCACTATGGGGCAATTGGACAAGATGACCTTTGAAGGTCCCTTCCAACCCAGACTATTCTGTGATTCTAGGATTTTAGCTGGAGCAGAGGCCGAGCCATGCTTTTCCCCACGCCTGTCAAAAGCCATCAACAAAAGCCTTCCTCTCCCTCCACTCCTCCTCGGGAAACCACCAGCGATCTTGACATGGGAATAAAGGCTCTGGGAGAATCCAGCTTTTTTGTTCATGGCCAGGCAGCCAAATCCTGCAAGCCCAAGACAGCAAGCCTCAGCAATCAAAGCCACGAGCGACAGCCGACCCCGCTCAGGGCACAGCCCCAGCCCTCCCTTCTCTGCCTCTCCAGTGCTCCTGCTTTTCCCAAGCAGATTAGGAGCCTGTTCAAACGCTCAGGACCCCCCGGAGGTCAGAGACGCTGGCCTCCCGCACCAGAGGTTTGCTTGGGAACTCACTGAGTTTCCTGCTTCTGGTAGGTCTGGAGATAAGCCCCAGTGTGTGGCTGCTGTCGGTGCCAGTGCCAGCAGGAGTCCACAGTCACACACCGAAAATCCAACAGCAAAAGCTCCAGAGCCATAGAATCATAGAATCCTATAATGATTTGGGTTGGAAGGGACCTTAAAGACAATCTAGTTCCAACCCCCTGCCATGGGCAGGGACACCCTCCACTAGACCAGGCTGCTGAAAGCCCTAGCCAACCTGGCCTTGAACATTTCTAGGGATGGGACAGCCACAGTTTCTCTGGGCAACCTGTGCCAGAGCCTCAGCACCTCACAGGGTAGAACTTATACCTAATATCTAATCTAAACCTACTCTCTTGCAGTTTAAAGCCATCCCTCCTTGTCCTATTACTACATGCCTTTGTCAAAAGCTTTGTCCCTTGTGTGTCTGTGTCTTGCAGTTGGGAACACCTTTTTAGGGTTGAGAGACAACCAGGGTGCCCTCCCACGGGCACTCACCTGGATTCTCCAGAGCCTGGTAGGAAGGTTGGTCTTCCCCAATACTACAATACCTAGTAGGTTTTCCCTGTGCTGTTCAGTCCCATGAATTTTGTGACAACAGTTTCTCTGCTGAATTCAGCTGTACCTGCCTCAAGAATTCAGTGAGCCACGTACACAACCTCAACTCCTTTGGCAACGGAGCCAAGGAAGGAATTTTAAATACTAGTGAAGAACATCCATCATGGATATGTCTGCTGCATCATCCTCACACCTCACAGCTGCCTCCTCACCTGTTCTCAGAGCCACACAGCCTGCAGACAGCGGGTGGCACCTCCAGGGCAGCAGGGATGTATGGAGGAAACCATGGTTAGCCAGGCACACGTCGAGGCATCAACTAAGGTGTTTTGAAGCTGGTTTGGTGCATCACCATCAGGTGCAGCTATTTCAGAGCAGCCTTGGATGTCACACTGGAGCTCTGTGCTGCAATGGAGCTGTGCTTTGAATGGCTCTTGCAAGCCTCCAGTAAAAACCTTTGATTTCCATTTGGAAGGTGAGGATGGTGCAGATGCTCAGCAGCTCCCTGACATCTCTACAGAGGGAAGATGTTCCCTATACAACAGCCTCCAAATGTCTTCCTGTATCCCGAAGTTTTGCACTTCCCCAAGAACTTGCAGGAGCTAAATTAATACCATCTAGAGAACAGGGCATGACCTTTGCCAGACAGGGTGTCTCAGATACTGAAAATTATTCCAACTGCTGACAAAAGGCAGGGACTTATCTGCCTTTACGTAATGTAGCTCTTCCAGCAGCCACAGAGGAAAAGCATACATGAAAAAGCAGGGGGGAAATGGAATCAGCTTCTCACTTCCATTCTGCCACTGTCATTGGGGAGTTTCAGCCCCATTAAGTTAGGATTGTTCAAGTGCAGCTCCATATCCCAGCTGGGTGGGAAGCATTTGCCAAGGGAGAGACATGATGCCACTCAGCTCCTGTGCCAGCAGCAGAGGCAGGATCCCAGAGGAGGATATGAGCTCTGCAGGCATCCACAGGAGGAGCATATTGGTACAAACACAGCAGGGACCAGCTCAGGATTCCAAAATTTCACCCCAGCAGAGCCAAGTTTGCTGGCAGGAACTCCAGGAAAGCACCACACTCACGGCAGCTCCGGTGGTAAATCCAGGTGGAATAATTACATGACCTTGCTGCATTTTCATCATCCCTGTGCCCACACCAACATCTGCTTGTTAGACTCCATTGGATGTGCTGCTCTCATGATAGCATCTCTTCCCTAGCCAAGCACGACTTCCCTTGCAGGGGTGTCAGAGCAATTACTTGTACAAACACTCCTCACCACCTCCTGATAGCCTTCGCTCTGCTCCTGCATTTTCAGATGTTTCCCAAGTGTTGCCCAGGCAGAAAAGCCATTTTCTGGAGCCAGTGGATAAGACACAGAGTGAACATTTATTCTGGCACAGGTATCTGAAGGGCAAAGGGAGGGAGAAAGGGCTCGTGCCACCCCAGTGCAGTGGCTTTGCAGAAGCAAAGCTCAGCAGCTCCTGAAAATTCCCATTTTAAGATCTCTCCATCTGATCTCAGCCAGGGAACAGCTGCAGCAGGAAAAAGCTCAGCAGCTCCTGAAAATTCCCACTTTAAGATCTCTCCATCTGATCCCAGCCAGGGAACAGCTGCAGCAGGAAGAAATGGAGCAGGAGCATGGTGGCTGGAGTGGAGGCAAACAGGCTTCGTGTGCCATCCTCAGAGTAAAGCAGGATTTTTGGCACTGTGAATTAGAGGTGTCTTCTGATTGTTGGTCCAAAATTCACTGTCATTGAGGCATCCTCTACCCTGGGGAGAACCTGCTTCGTCATTTGGCAGCAAACAATAGTGAAAGAGTCAGACTCAGCTCCTAAAAGCTGGCCAGCAGGGTTTTAAGTATTTGGGGTTTGGACAAGTTCACCACAACAAGGAAACACCTCTGCCCTCTCCATTCATTTTTAGAAGAGACATACAAAAATAGACTTGCCAGGAGAGCCACAGACAGGGGAGTGAGGGGGGAAGGAGCCATGTGCCAGCTGCCAAGGGAGCTCACAGCCTCCAGCTCACATCTCTGCTGTGGATCTGCACCCCCAGGTCATCAAGTACCATCAGGTCAGAGCCCTGGGAGTGGATCTGCACCCCCAGGTCATCAAGTCCCACCAGGTCAGAGCCCTGGGGAAAAGGTGGAAGAAAGGATAAGCACACACACACACATGCTCTTCCCAAGCAAGAGGTAAAAGTGGTTATCCCAGGCTGGGGAAAAGACACCTCCTGGTTTTCACTCAACCAGGAAGGAGACCAAGAGATGAACTCTGTTATCCAGCAAGTTTACAGTTGCTTGTTGGACATTGCCCACATGACTTTGTAACTAGTGTGGTTTTGCACCTCTGCTGTAGGAGGTGGCAGCAGGCCCAGGTGTGCCCCCCCAAAACAGTGGCATCTGTGAGTCTACACAAGTAGCAGGAGCTGGAGGGACCAAGAGCATTGGTTCCTCCAACCTTTGCAACCAGAGTAGGTACCTCCATTTACTGTAGGACTGGCACTGGGATGTGTCCTGCCACATTGTGCTTTCTATGCTGGTTTGCTGAAGCCCCTGAATCTTTGGTTTCATGCCCCTGAGTCCTTAGTCTTCAGTATCAATGGTATCAAGATGATGGTCCACCTCTCTGGCCCAGCTCAAAGCACAGAACCATCTTCTAGGATGCTTCCCACCTTTGCTTCTGAGATGTTTATGGCATTTTCCAACTGATCCTAACCCTGGTGCCACCTCAAAACCATCTCAGTGCTCACCATGGCTGTTGAGCAGAAGGGGGCAAGTCATGGGCATGGAAGCCTTGGTCAGGACAAGTCCTTGCTGGCAAAGACCAGCCCTTCCAAATCAGTGCCTTCCTGGGTGCTAAAACCCATTGCACCTTTGTACCCTGCTTTTGTAGTCATTAGCTCAGTCAGACCTAATTAGCTGTTCTAACCTTTATCCTTAGGTCAGGTTTTCCCCTCAACCATTTCTGTGGTTTCTTTTGGAGATGCAGATGCATGAGTGATCCTTGATTGAAGAGGGTTATGCAGATCCACCTCTGAACTCACTTCCAGCTTCTTCCAGCTTCTGCTGGCAGTGAGCACAGAAGAGTGGGAGTCCTGGTCCAGAGAGAGCCAGCAAAATCAGCAATCTATCACTTTGGATACAGACTCACCAGGCAAGGTCCTGCCAATTAGGCATTGAGATGAGAGGGACTTTGTGGCATGCCCTTCCTGTGCAATCCTCCAGCTCCTGGACCTGCTGCTGGAGAGTGCCCTGCAACTCAGTGCCCACCTAGAGGAGATCCCACATCACCTCCTTCCTGCAGCCCACACCACTGCATCCAATGCCAGAGCTCCACCAGCATCGCCCAGAGTGGTCCTTTCCTTCCTTGCCTTCACCAGGGCCTGGCAAGTCTGGAAATGTGTCATGTCCCACACTGCTTCCCACCTAGGGCTGGGAACACTGGGCTAAGCTGAAGGAACTCCAAAGATGCAGCGGTCCCTTGAGCATCTGCCATTGCCCAATGAGGTCTGTGTCTCTCCAGCACTGCTGCAGGGGACTGCAGAGGAACATGCTGCTGCACAGACTGAAGGCAGCTGGGATGAAGAAAGATAAAGCTAAATCTTCATTTTGGTGGGATATCAGCATGCTGGCACTCATGTAACCCTCTTAGTTCAAGCTGGTTAGCAGTGCAGAAAACCTCAGGCCAAACTCATCCAGCAAAATCCCTGAGTACAGAAAGAGCTGTCCCTGTAAGGGGCTATTTGGCAGCCTCACTGTCCCCTGCCAGTTTGAGGGATTAAAACAAAAACACCCTTCTGCTAGTACAGAAAGTCCCCTGCATTGGCTGTCTTTTTCCTGGGATTAAACCACGCAGGGAGAGATGTGCTTTTCCACCTGCTGCTGCCCTTGGGCTGAGAAGGCATCCTGGCTAGGTGGGTTTTTCAGCTGCCCTCGCAGCACTACTTTTCCCCTGCCAGGCTGCCAAAGCATCACCACCAACAACCTGAAAGCTGAGGCATGTCCCACCTCACCACGAGGCCGCCGTGAGCCCCGTGGGAGCTGTGAAACGCTGCAGCCAGGGATGTGTGAGGAGATGGGCAGTGGTCCAGGAGCATCGCACGCACCCGGCGCGGTGGGCACCCTGGCACCCACCCGAACCCAGCCAAGGCGCTGCGGTTCTTGGTCTCCCCCCAGTGACCAGAACACATATAACAAAGCAGCTCGTGTCTGGCTCGTGCTCGGGAGGTTTCCAGCCCCACGAGCAGAGCTCCTGGCTCCCACAACGGGTGGATGTATGATTACCAGGTAATTACGCTAATAATGATTTCCCCGAATCCTCCCCACAAGCGAAGCCCTCGTGCTGGTGTGCATTGCCATTTTTGGAAGCAAGATCCTATTTCTCCCCTATGCCAGTGCTTGAAATGTATAGATTCATTCATTAAGGAGCACCGACACCGCTGTGGCAAATGACCTGTCAACAGATTTACAGCAGGAAGTAAGTCACTGCCTCCAAGCCTGTGCTCTTAATGTAATTAAAGTCCTCTGTTTGGAATTCGTTGTTAATTAATATTCATGCTCTGTTCCCCATCTGCCATTCCCACATTGCTGGTTCCTTCTGAGATTGATCAGAGGGTTATTAAGGCAATGAGCAGACAGAGAAGGAGGGGGGAGGCTGGTGGGCAGGGGTTGGATCAGCTCTTTGGTAAGGGAGCAGAATTGCATCCAGGACCCTGGCTGCTCTGGGAGGGGATGGCTGAAGCTTCATCCTGGCTTGCTCCATTGCTGAGGGGAAATAAAAGGGATGGTCAGAACGATGGATCAAGAGATAGACACCTTTGCTTGGCTCCTGGAGTCTCGCAGGGCTTGCTTCAACCCTCAAAGGGAGGTGAGAAGCATCCCTGGAGCTGGGTGCCAAGGACAAGCTGGCAGCTGGTGGTCCTAGTGAAGCCTAATTGAGATGAGCCTAATTGATGGCTCTTGTGGTTTGGCCTGAGGGAGCAGCCATGGTAGCCCAGTGCCATGAACCAGACTCATCAGCGCAGTTATTTTGGAGAGGGGTTCAGAGGGAGTTTCTGGTGAAGCCACACTCACCTGAGCATATGTAAGGAAGATACAGATGTTTGGGGTGTTCATGGGCACCAAGAACTTGTCCCAGACCAGTGCAGGGTACAGGAGGACATCTGCAGGGACATGTTGGACAGCTGCATTGGGTGGACACAGCCCTTGCAGTGACAACACACCTGGTGCTCCTCTTAAAGCAGGTTCTGTGCTACCCCTGGCCCTGGGTGAGCACTGAGAGTTTGCCTCATCCCTGCACAGGCTGAAGGTCTCCTTCTTGTCTGATCTGCAGCTGCTGTGGTGTTTTCACACACCCTCAGCATGGATCCTAACAGCATCAGACACCTATGGGAACAGCCACAAATCCTGTGCCAAAAAACACTGAAGCCAGGCACGAGTAGGACACTACTGAGTAGGGCAGCACTGTCCAGTACTTTGGGTGAGAAAGATGTCCCCATGTCATAGCCTGAGAGCCTGGTGGGTGCCATCCTGCTGAGCACATGGAGTAAATGCAGTGCTTGGCAGCATGAGGCGGCCAGGCTGGAGATGTGTCCCCAGTGGTGGCCCTGTATCACCCCATCCCCAGATGCTGGAGATGCCAGAGCTGAGAACCCTTTGAAATTAAGGGCACTGCCTGAACTGCAAAGCCTCTTGAAGACCATTCGTGCTTCCAGGTGCAACGCAAGGTAACTGGGGACTTGAAGACCATTCGTGCTTCCAGGTGCGACCCAAGATAACTGGGGGGTCTGTGGTTGGTGCAGATGGGTAGGCAGCTGGAAGGCAGTTCTTGCAGCCAGCCTCCCTCAGCAAAAGGGTGCTGCCCCTCTCCCTTTCCAGGGCACCTCTGCTTCCCCAGGAAAGGTGGCACAGGGACATGGCATCTCAGGATGGAGGTTCCCAAGGGATCAGAGGAACTGGGGCTCTCTGACAAGCTCCAAGTGACCCTGGGTCTGGCACAGGAGCACTGAGTGGGGTTTCCTCAACTAACGAAGCCCATTTCAAACAGCTTTTAGATCTTTAAACACAATCCTAAGCCTCAAATTTGATGCACCCCATCCCAAAAGCCAAGTCCCACTGGCACCTTCTGTTTATATATGAACAATCAAAGTGATTTATTCATCTGCCTAAAGCACGGTTGCTCTTTGACCATCCATCCATTATCCTTATCTATCTGTCCTAGTTAGAAGCTGAGCAATCCATCTTACCCAACCTAATGTATGCCAAACAGCTCCGCACGCTGCCGCACTCCGAGAGGTCTCTGCCGGAGCAGATGACACAGACCTGGTTTTCAGCAGCATTAATGCAATTCCACTGATGTCAACAGGAGCCTCCCAACATCACCATCCTAGAAAATTAAAGCCTAGGATGGGCACACCCGAGGTGGGCACTGAAGGGGTCTGTGGTTGTAATCACGACTGGATCTGCCACCAAGTTCACCATGTAGTCCCTGTGCCATCCCCATGCAAAGAGCACAGTTGACCCAGAGAACTTCTTGTTTCTCCTGACTGAATTGCAAAAGGAGACCAGTGGTGTGGTCTCAGGGCATCATCTTCTCATCCATGATGAAAAGACCACACTGTTTCTGTGCCATATGGGTAACAAGCAGTGTCCCTCTAAGGAAACCAGGTGGGGTTTGCAGATGGAAAATGTTGAGTATAGTCCCATCAAGAGGGCCCTCCCTCACCCAATTTCACCTCACCAGGTGAAGCACAGAGTGAGGAAGGGTGTTTGGCCATAGGTAAACCCAATGGCTTTCCCATTGCTTTTCTCTTGGAAAACACTTAACCCAGTTTTGGCTGAAATTTTCCAGAGAAATTCAGGCTGAGGCAAATCCCTGGGTGACAATTTCTGCCGAAATGTCTGTGTTTTGGCATTGTTCTAAGCAATAGGAAACACAGCCCCATAATGGGAAGTATTGAGTAATCTCAGTAACAAACAGTGTTATCTTCCCTGTCTACAATAAAACAATTAATTCTCATTAATTTACCCTCTTTGCCTTTGGAGAAGATTTCCAGACTGGGAGATGAGTGGCAGAAGAGAAGAAGAAAGCAATAGAATTAGCTAAGTCCCTCTGGTCTCAAATTGCTCCAGATCTGTGTGACTGCACCTGTCAGAAGAAGAGGTATGAAGGTCTGTGGTTAATAGACCTCTGAGTTCATCTAATAAGCATCGAGAAGGTTCTTGCTGCTGCCATCTCTGAGCAGGACCTTCAGCAGTTGGATAACGTCAGAGGAAGCTCCTGGATCATGGAGCAAAAGCAGGACGTGGTAGGAGTAGGGCACTGGTCCTGGAGAGGGAAAATCAGGTGTTTTCATGGTATTTGAGACCATTTCCATCTCTGCAGAGTGGGGAAGCAATGTTCTTGCATCAGGATTCTCCACAGCATTGGTGAATGAGGTTCATAGCCTGTCTGAAAGCAGGACACACCAAATTGTCCTGAAAGTGTTCATTTTGGAAAGATTTCCAGCCTGAGAAATTCAGGGTTTGGGTTATCCAGATAAACTCCAGGTAAACATCCAAGATTTGCAGAACCAGAACAGATCCAGGCCCTCAAGGCCAGTGGCCACAACTGGGTACCAGGATGCACAGCTTCTATCCCCAGCTGTCTGGCCAGCTTGGTAGGTCAAAGTGAGGTGAGATAACCTCCCTGACCACACACCTTCACCATTGCCCTGGTTGGATGGAGACACAGGTACTGAGCATCACTGCTGCAATGCTCATGCAGTCTGACCCAGTGAGCCATCAAGATATTATAAGCCATGACTGGTTGTCTTCTGGAAATTCCTGCATAGCTTGTGCCAAAAGATCACCCAGGTCTGACAAATTTAGCTCGCTGTAGTGTCAGATGACTCTGTCCACAAGCAGGGTTGATTTCATAGCTAGTGTGAGAGCAGGGACAACAACCACATGCTTGAAGACAAACCCACAAGCCAAAGAGGTGTTTTTGTGCAGTGAAACTATTTTCACCGAGCTTAAGTCAAGCAATGAAATATTCATAGGACACTAAAGCAGTGAGCTCCTTGGCTGCCTTCTTATAGGAATCCAATAATACTGGAGACAGCCTTAATTC
>NW_008693150.1:12644-16414 GCF_000695815.1 Acanthisitta chloris | reverse complement strand
TCCCTCTCCATCTCCCCACTGCCTCTTTGGGTTCAGAGACCTTTTGGAAACCTCACTTTTATGTGCTAGATGCATTAATGGAGAGAGAATGGTGGAGAGCAGGAAAGCATGGAGAAGGAGTGGGAAGCAAGGATGGGGACCACATGCAGGACAGATGGGGATTTCTGGTCCCCAAGCTGCCTGGTGGTGCTTGTAGATCTGAGCCAGCTCTTCCCAAAGGCATGTCTGCATGGATTTTTGGGGCTGAACCCACACTTGTGCTCAGACATGGCTAGTTAGGAGTCAGCTCTGGTCCAAGAGCTGTGTAACCATGGTCGTGTGGTCCTGTGTTCCCCCTGACAGACTCGCTGAGGAACAGGCTGCCTGGCTCAGCTGCAGTGGATGCTAGCAGGGCTGAGGCTGTTTTTGGCTCAGCATCTGTCCTGGAAAAGAGAAAACAGTGGAGATGGAGCCTTTGTCTACCAGCATGGACTGAAAATCAGGACAGCTGGGCCCAGATGCTCACGAGGGGTAAAGCCCTACAGCTCCAATGATATGGCTGCTGTTCATGTGGACATTCATCCTCACCAAAAGTGAGAACACATGCTGGCAGGGCTTGAATGAGCCATTTTGGTGCTCCTCTGCTGATGCTACAACTCTCAATGCCTGGAAAAACAATACCAACATCCCTCTGCCCTATTTCAGGAAGAGAAAGGACCAACCTATGACCCTTCCAGGGATCATGTTTGTTTGGAATTGCACTGAGCAACACCCAGAAGCAAATGGTGACCTACAGCTACTCCATGCCAGGAGATGGGCACTGCTTTGTGCTGCAGCCAGATGGGAGGGACCTGCATCTCTGCCCACTGTGGGGAAGGGCAATACTTGGGGATGTAACCAAAGCTCCTCCAGCCATCGAGGGTCCACGGAATGGCTTACTGCTCCTCCAAACACAAAAATTGGGAGGACCAAAGGATAAGAGCAGCTGGAGACTGCTTTCCACACTATCCATGGGTACCTCAGGGGCAGGATTCCATGGGTACCAAAGCTTCACAGACAAATTCTGGGAATAAAGTCCCCCTCTTGTCATCCATAGCTTTAAATAACAATACTCTATACATGTTGCAGCAAAGTGGAGATTTAGAAGAGCAACAGATTTCCAGGCACTTAGCAGGGTATTTCCCTCCCCCCATAAGATCCTTTCCCAGAGAGTTTTTAAAATCCAATTATTTATTCCACAATGCACTAGTTACTTGGTTTCTTCTGGCATTTGCCCGTCACGAATGCCCTCAAGCAGATCAGTTTCAACCTTCAGAAAACCTCTCTATTAGCTTTTGATCTTGTCAAGCTCTTTTTATAGCCACTCTTACAGCTAAGTGGATGTTGCTTGATGGCTACCTGCCACGCTGGGTTGTGGGCACAGATGCCAGCTAGCAGGGGCAGGGCACAGTCCCCATGTAGGAGGCTCCAAAGCACCAATAATGGTACAACTGATGCACAAAAATTGGGTCTGTGTTCACATGCTGGGGTGGGGATGGGGAGCTCTGCACTGTTCCGAGCTGCTTCCCATCTCCAAGGCAAAGTGGGAGCCCTTTGGGGAAAAACAAGCAGCTCCATCCTGTTGGTGCCATCACCCTGGTCTGGGTGCATTCTGCAGGGGAGGGTGAGCAGGATGCTCACAGGTCGTTTCACAACTTCTGCAAGAGCCTGTGATAGTGAGGCACTGGCCAGACTCCAGCAGGAACCTGACATGCTGCCTCCCTTTCCTGCACTTTCCATGGCAGAAAAGAGCTATCTTTCTCTCTTTCTTAATCTAGCATCTCCAGGCCTGATGCTGATCATGCAAACACAGTGAAGACACTCCTTATCCTTGTTCATCTTTATAGATTCTTGTTCCAGCTGTACTTGGAATTATTTTAAGACTTGCTGGCAAATCACCAGTCCCACAGATGATTGCTTTTGGAGCAGATTTCCCTGTGCATTTGGAGCCAGGGCAGGTCTCCTGATGGGGTCTCAGGAAGCTCTCCTTGTCCCTTCCCTCCTTGGTGGTTGTCCACGTGCATCTCAGTCATGTCACCCCATAACATTCACTTTCTATCCCATCTGCCAACTCCTTGTGGCCACCCTCTCCGCTTTGTGCCTTCAGGCTAGGTGGAACTGTTGGACCACATCTCCCAAGTGGCACAGGGACCTCCTGCTTCTGGGACACCTGGCACTACCTGGAATCACTCAGTCCATGAAGACAAACAAAGGTACAGTGCACCCAAAGGATGCTCCCAAAAGGCACTACCAATTCACTGTCAGACAGGAATGTGACAGTGTCAGGCTCAAACTCTTCCCTGTCTGATGTAATAGCTCAGGTACAGCATGGCAAACCACAACCCTACTACAGACACAGCTATAATGTCATAGCATCCATGTGCATCCTGGCTGGAGAGGTGAGGCAAGCAGTTTATCCCATGTGTCACTGGAGGTAGGTATTTACCTAGTGGAATACTAGCTGTTTTGTGATGAACAGAGATGATGAAGCTTAGTTTTCTGCAGATTTTGAGTCTTATACCTTTACTCCCAGTTTTAGAGCTCCAAGCTAGGCTTTTTCCAGTATATGTGGTGCTGACTGTCCCATGATGACTCTTGGTGAGCACCAGAATATAGTTGATTGACCTTGCAGACTGCTGGGAGCTGAAAGCAAAGGCATGCACTGATGCTTCAGGTGGGAAAGTAGATTCTAAAGCAGGTCTAAACAAGCTGGCACAGGCAGTGTGTGGCAGAGCAGGGACAGGATTTGGGGCCTACAGGAAAACTCCCCACCCCTCACATTTATCCCTTTCTTCTCAAGGGCAGCTTGAAAAACCTGAAGGTCCCTCCTTGCCCAAAGCACTGTGGATCTTGGGCTGAGGAAGGCTGAAGGACAAGCTCTGTCCCTGTGCAGCAATGGGTGCTGGGGTATCCCCACAATCCCAGCTGCTTCCAGCATCTCCCTTGATGAACCCTCCCAGAGGTGGAGCCACCCACAGACCCATAAGACTTCCAAGAAGTCCTCTGCAAGGAATAATGCTGCTGATGGATGTTGCTTGTCTGCGTGAATCGTCTGCCAGTAGGTCACGAATTACTCAGATGTGCCTGTTATCCCGAATTATTCCCTGATTCACGCGGCAGCTTACGCAGGAGCTCCTTGATTAGATTCCTCAATACCGAACGCCCCGGCTCGTTGGCCTGACCTTCTCAGCCACGTAAGCCTCCAGGCCATAAACCATTCTTATCCAAAATCTTGACCTCATGTTTAATTTTATCACCACTGACGTTAACGGAGGTTAGTTAGGCTTGAGCACGCACTGGAAGTTCAGCTTTCCTGTATCAGGGCCTCCGTGCGTTTCCCTGCGCTGACTGATGACCTGAATTCAAGGATGCCTTTTCCCTGGCTTTGACAGGCTTCAGCTTGGCACACACACAATTCCTGGAATCAGCTCTCCACCACCGACGATGATGAATCAATCATTTGCTTTCTGAACGTGTTCCACAGAATTCCCTCAGCCTTCAACATGCTGGCAGGCTTTCCCACCACAAAATTAGTTGGCTCAACAGCTCTTGGGATAGCAAGCACCCCAAGTATGGTTCCTGCCTGGAAACAAATGGATTTAAACATTTGAAGTGAGCTTTTGTGGGATGATCTTCTTCAGCAGTGCCCCAGACTTGGTGAGAACCAGGCTCAATAAAAAAGAGTTGGTGGGGAGAGGGTGGTTGAGGAGAAGGAAAGTTGCATGTGGGTTCATGTATTGACATCAGTCAGC
>NW_008693150.1:0-12615 GCF_000695815.1 Acanthisitta chloris | reverse complement strand
AGAGCCCTGGGTACCTGACCTCACCTGGGTGGTTCCATGGAACAGCCCTATGATGCTCAGGTTGAACCCACCTCACATCAGATATCTGTAAGGTTGGTTTGGTTGGTTGGTTGTCTAAAGCCAGCAAATCATCCAGGCTCCCTCTCTGGTGACTGAAATGACAAGCTAGAGTTCAGTCCAAAGATTCTGTACCCCCTCCTCAGTCTTTTCTGCTCTTGGTGAAACTGCCCCAGCTCCCCAGTTTCCCCATGTTGGCTAGTTCTTCCACACTCTCACACTAAGTTTTCAGCATTTCTGAGACAGCTAAAAACATGAAGTTTCTTTCACCTCCACCAACCGATCTGATTGTCAGCATTCAATTCAGGACCCCAAACTCAGATGCACAGGTTGAGAACAGCAAAGATGATGTGGGAATACTGACAGATGACAAAATGGACATGACCCAACAATGTGCACTCAGACCAAAGAACCACCAGCATCCCAGGTGCATCACTAGCAGCAGCATGGGCAGCAGGGCCTGGGAGGTGACGCACTCCTCTACTCTTGTGACACCCTATCTTGAGCACTGCATCAATTCTGGGGTCCACAGTACAAGACAGACATAGACCTGTTAGAGGGTCACCAAAATGACCCAAGGACTGCAGCACCTCCCTTCTGAGGGAAGGCTGAGAGAGTTGGGGATTGTTCAGCCTGAAAAAGCTCCAGGGAGTCCTTATTTCAGCCTTACAGAAGACTTGTAAGAAAAATGGAGACTTTTAACACAAGCTTGTAGTGATAGGACAAGGGGGAATGGCTTCAAACTGACAGAGGGCAAGTTTGATTAGCTATTGGGAAGAAATTCTCCCCTGTGAGGGTGCTAAGGCACTGGCACAGGTTTCCCAGAGAAACTGTGGCTGCCCCATCCCTGTAAGTGTTCAAGGCTGGGTTGGATGAGGCTTGGAACAACCTGGTCCAGTGTAAGGCATCCCTGCCCATGGCAGGGGTCTGGGGCTAAGATGATCTTTAAGGTTTCTTCCAACACAAATCATTCTGTGATACTCAGACCATTATGTAGACTTAGATGTGTCTCTTTAGCAAAGCAGGGGCATCTAACTCCAAAGCCTGGTAGGGAAGCTCAGTGGGGCAGAGGATCCCCAGAACCTCGGGCAATCACATCACACCAGAATGAGTGCCACAATGGGAGCTGAAATCTGAACACTGAGCCAGGTGTGGGTGTTTATATATTGGCATAATGGAGAGCATGTTTGCAAAGAGGAATGAATCATTTTTGCTGATCAGTTTAATTGTTGAACACTGCCTCTCTCTGCAAACTGTTCATGAACAGACGACAACTTTCTCTAATTTAGTCATTAGTCCTAATTATTCACTCCATCTCTCCTATTAATAACATGCAGGCAGCAGATTGACAGTAAACAGCTCCATGCAATTATTTTGCTCAGTGAAGTCTGAAACACAAGCAGTGCCAGGTATTTCTGATGGGGCACAGATTGCATGGTGCATCCCTGCCTGCCCACCACGTGGCTATGAAATCCTAGAAGCACATTTCTGGTGTGAATGCCCCTGTTTGCAAAATGAAGACGTGCCAAAAAGCTGCTGGTTCCCAGACTCAAAGGCATTTGTTTGAATATCATTGAACAGTGAATACAAAGAAGGACCAAAACAAATATATTTTACACAGCTCAATAAATCACCAGTCTCAGCTTTTCAGGAAACAGCTTTCTCTAGGTCCACAGTGTATCTGTATATTGACAGTGAGAAAAATTCACCACCTGAAACTAAGAGTGATTTATTGCAAGGGTACATGAGGAGCAGCCAATATTTAATTAGCATTATGTCAATTAGCTACATTGCTTTTCTCCATCCACACCATGATCTAAAGAGTCAGGCACCTGAGCAGTATTTTCATCCCTCTGCCTTTCTTTCCCAAAGGATCCTGAGCAAGACCAAACCATCAGTAAGTTACTTAAGGCTTAATAGTTTTAATGGCATTTGAGTCTGTAGCCCTAGATTTCACCTTTAGCAGGGAATGGAAATAGGAATCTCCTTTATGCATATAGAGACCTAAATTTAAAGACTCAAAGCATGCAAAAAATTGACTGCTCCCAAGCATACCCTCATCCCCTGGAAGAAGCAGCTAAGACATTAACTCCAGACAAAAATCCCTGCTAGAAGAAACATATCGACTTCTGATGGGGAGAGCTCCTGTCTTGGTTTTAAATTCACTAAAGATGCAGAGTTTATTCAATTATCAGCCATCTAGAGACTGAAATGTGGCTTCACTCCAAGTATCAACCAGGCAGGGGAGAAGATGACAACCAGGTTAACCCTTCATTTACCCCTCAGCTAGACAGGGGGTGGGCAGCAGGATGGCACTGAGTGATCCAACATACATGCATCATGCATCTCCAAGGTTAAAGCTATTGGCTCAGTCCCTCGCAGGCAAAAAGGGCTTTGACACTGGCTATGCTTAGGAGGGCAGGTGGAAAAAAAACCCCTCCATGTGGTGTGGTACCCAATGGGAGGATGCTCTGTTCACAAGCCCCTTTTTGTAAGGGGACCCCATGCAGTACAAAGAGCTCTCTGTCCTCAGGGGAGACCCACGGCTGTAAAAACAAAGAAAGACACCGGGAAAGCGTCTGGGTCATTATTCCCCTCTGAAAAGCTCTCCAGCGTAAGGCTTTTTAAAGGAAGACTCTGGCTATGAGGGGGGTGTGGATTAAGACTGAGATTCATTGGAAGAGGCAAAGAGGGAAGCTGGCAAGATGCAAATCCTCACCAAATGCCTTGGGAAGCATGGAGGGTCTTGGGCTGGCAGCCGGGCCCACATGCCAAGCACACGGAGCTCCTGGGAGAGGTCAGAGCTGCAGGAGTACAGAGCACTTGGCTCCTCTAGGATGCATCTGAAGCACTTGAGGGGCATCACTCCCATAGAGGTTACCTTAATGCCACTGGTTTTGCTGGGGCCGTGCAGCTATGCTCACTGGTGGCTCTGGAGAGCTGCAAGATACTGGATAGAAAGCACCAACCAGCCCAACTTTTCCACATGCTGCTCAAAGTGTGTTTTCAGCCATAAATATAACTTCTGCTGGAGAAGGAAAAAGGTTATGTTTTATTTGGGATGCTGAAGCCCAAACCTGGCGATTTCTGGGAATCTCTTCTGCGTTACACTGATCTGACTTGGAGCTCACAGCATCATCCTTGCCTCTCGCTGCTGGCTGGGTATCCCTGCAAAGCAAGATTTATCTCGAGGGAACACTGAGAGAAAAGCCCTTCCCGGCAGCAGGCAGAGATGGGAAGAGGGATCTGTCCCCTGCGAGAGGGACGGTAAACAGCCTCTTGCCGTTGTCATTACCTGGCAGAGATGAGGCTGGGAAGCAGCCGACTGCAGGAACTGGATATGGAGCATCTTCGCCTGGGCTGAGCTTGCCCTCTGATGGCAAGCGCTGGTAGTGAGAAGCAGCAGGTCTGCAAAACCATCCTGTCCCCTGGGGGGGTGTTTCCCTGCTCCAGCTAGTCGCCCTGATGGTAAACCAGCATTTTAGTGTGTTGCTGCCATGAAGACATACTCAGCTCCTGGGCTGAAGATTGTCCCGGTGAGAGAAGCTTCTCCCTGGAAATGACAGACCGTGTTGTGCCCTGCCCCATGCAGGGGCTGACAGGGCAAGTGAGGCAGTGCAGGGTTGCTGCAGCAGCTCAAAGAGAGTGATAAGGTCACAGATTTATTTCTTTTAAGCACTAGTTTAAAAGTAGAACCAGGAAAAATGAAGGAAAACAAATTCCAGGCTGTGAGACTGGGGGCTGGTCAGTCTGGAGAAGAGAAGGCTCTGGGGAGACCTTAGAGCCCCTTCCAGCACCTAAATGGGCTATGAGAGAGCTGGAAAGGGACATTGGACAAGACAGAGTGACAGGACGTGAGGGAATGGCTTCACACTGACAAAGGGCAGAGATAGATGGGATATTGGGAAGGAATTCTTCCCTGTGAGCGTGGTGAGACACTGGCACAGGTTGCTCAGAGAAGCTGTGACTCCCCATCCCTGAAAGCATTTCAGGCCAGGTTGGATGGGTCTTAGAGCAACCTGGGCTAGTGGAAGGTGCCCCTGCCCATAGTAGGAGACTGGAATGAGATGATTTTTAAGGTCCCTTCCAACCCAACCATTCTGAGATTCTATGAACTTCTGCCAGTCATCCACAGCTTACCCCAAACCAGCTGCCGAATCTTTTGGGGGGTCCTTGCAGCACTAATTCCTGTCACCTGCCATCCACACAGCTTAGCAAAGAGACAGCAGGCAGGAGAAGGAGCCAGGGAGCAGAGGACTGCTCCATGCAGGGGGACAGGCCAGGAGCCAGAGAGACCTTAGCACAACAGGACACTTACCAAGAAGAGTACAGCCTGAAGATAGCAGGTAAGGAGCTGTTAACAGGATTAATCAACACTCTTGGACACGGCGAAGGAATCAGGTGCTGTGTCCATACAGAAGCAGCAGAAAACAAGGCAGAACTGGACACCAGCTCCCTACAGCAGAGGCACCAGGTCCTACCCACAGATAGGGATAAGTATCATTGCACCACCTAAGAAAGGGAGGATGTCCAGGGCTGACCTTAAATGCAGCTCCTGGTCCAACTGCTGGAGGGTGTGTGGCTGCTTAGGGTAATTAAGACTTTTTGCCCTGACAGCTGGAGTGATGCTGCCTCTCCTCTATTTAACTGCTCAAAGTCAGACTCCAGGGCTCACCCTGTTTTTTCAAACCTCATTGGTTTGCACCAGGAGAATCAACTCCAATGAATAAAAGTGGATTGGGAAAATATTCAGGTAGGTTAACTCTTAGATGGTCATGCAACAGGCTTGAGACTTGAAACATTTCTCAAGATGTGTTTCACTTCCTGTTTTTTTGAAATCTTACAGCTCACTTTTTCCAGTCTGCCCCTAGAGCCACATGGGACAGGCAAACACTTCCCTAAAAATACTACAGAGTGAAGTGGCTCAGGCAAACACCAGGTCTAGGCAAGCCAGGGCTACAAGAAAACATCAGCTCTTGGAAGCCTTGCAGCAAATCCTAATAGGTGGCAACACTAAAGATAGATGTGTGAACCACATGAAGTTCAACAAGGCCAAATGCAAGGTCCTGGCACCTGGGTAAGGACAATCCCAAGTACAAATAGAGGCTGGGTGGAAGAAGACCTATTCCATACTGTAAGAGCACATAAGTTGCATCAACATCCTCATATTTTGCGGGAGAGAAATCCACCTAGACATAGACACCAGATTCACCCTATTAAAATTATTATTACAGTTTAGACAAGGAGTTAATTTGATCATGGTTGTATTTAGACATGGTGTGTTAGCTGAGAGTGGAAGTGACAGAGTTTGGCCAGATTTGGGATGTGTCCATGGGAGCAGGTAAAGAACAGCTGAGCCTCACCATTGCACTGTGTGAGAATCAGAGAGCTTGGCAGACCTGGGGTTGCACAAACTGAGGCTAGGCCAAGCCTGTGTGTGAGAGAATCCATCTCTAGCCATGCTTACACCAAGCAGAGGGTTTAGTTAGTGTTCGCCTAGAAAGCTCACTCTTAATACAAGGTCAAAGACTCTCAGAGCAAAAGGTCATGCCATAGGGGAACCTCCACTCTACCCCCAGGCACATCATTACAATGTGATGTTTAATAACAAGACAGTATCTTTTTTTTTCCTCCTGTAGAAGTAATTTCATAATTCAGAGCAATCATTCAGGTATTTCTGCTGCTGTAGGTCAGAAATTAAGTCAGGCTCCTCTATAGCTTTGCTTCAGCACACACACACTGAAAGAGCAGCTGCATGGATGTTTCTCCTCAGGTCTCTGTAGAGCCTGGAAAGTTTGGAGACACTATTTCACTAGAAGAATCACTAAATTATTTTAACCTCATTTTAGTTCAACTGAGTCCAATTCCTATTCCGAAGACCTGAAAGATGTAGTTTGCATTGTAAAGGTGACACTTCTCCCAGATACCTTTATTTTTTGTGCTCTAAAGGATCAGAACTTTTTTAAACACAACAGCAGATGTTAATCCTTTATTTTGCTGATTCTTCACTTCTGAAAGTGTTTAAATCATTTTTGCTCAAAATCTCTATGCCAGCTTGGAGCTGACCTGAGGCTGAGGCATGAAATTCCATCTTGCAAGTGGCAAAGGTGTTATTAGAAAGCATTGAAAAAAAAATCTTTTTTAATGAAATTCCATCTTGCAAGTGGCAAAGGTCTTATTAGAAAGCATTGAAAAAAATATCTTTTTTAAAAACTCTGTATAATCTTAACTGTAACAGATGTCACTAAGCATCCTCCCTCCTAGCACTATTTGCTTCTGCACTACTAAACTTAGAAAGGAAATTAAAAACCAACCTATCAACCCAGTCCCCTGCAGTTCCTGCTGTACTCATATCCCAAGCAACCTGAGTTAGCCTAAATCAGATATTTTAACAACCAAATATTCTTTCACAGTCAGGTTTCAGCTGATGACCAGACATATACCTGAGTTTCTATATGAACAATTAGTTCTTACCCCTCTGTCAAAACACAGGCATTAAGTGCATCAAGTCCCTTCCTCAGGGCTCGCCCCTGTAGTGGAGATGTCTGCTGTGGGGAGGGAGCACTGAGCTCTCTTCCTCCATCCCCTTCAGATTCCCAACTCTCTCTGTCTAACTGCAGGAACTGAAATGAAGAGAGATGTGTCCAGGTTTCTCCCAGTAAACTGGGGAGGGATGGTACCTGATGGGTAGGAAGTGGGTCTCCTGGATAGCTTTGCAGCAGGCTCACTTCAGGAGAAGTTGCTGACAGCCTAATTTTCAGATTTATGGAGCATTAAGACTTCCCATTGACTCTGTAACCAGGTGATGAATCTGTCTACGCTTCATTTTTCTCAGCTATAAAATGGGAGAAATGGCATTTCTGTCACTGGCTAGCTGGGAGGTTAATGCAATGATTATTAATAAAGTTCTCTAATGACCTCTGGAGCAGCAATTCCCAAGCCAGGCTGGCAGTTCCTAGCAAGGGTTGCTTCACTCCTGAATGGACTAATGGACCCAGTGGAAACTAGGTAGTGGCAGCAGCAGGCTCAGAAACGGAAGCAGAAATAATTTAACTAAGGAGTCATCAGCAGTCAGGAACAGAGCCTGGAGCCCAAGAGTTGACTGTCACTTCCCCCAGACACGTGGCCCATGCGTTGCTCTGCATGGAAGAAATCTGAGTCTCCCTGCATGGTGATCCATGCAGAGCATCCTTAATGATTTCCATGGCTGTGCTACCACTGGGCATCAGGGCTGCAGCTGCCTGTTGCACGGGTAAATGGAGCTGCAGCTATAAAGGTCACAAACTTGGGGCTTATATTAAGTAGGATTTATGAATATTTCCTTTCCAGCCTGCAGGGAAGCTGGAGAGGGACTCTGTGTTAGGAACTGGAGTGACAGGACAAGGAGTAATGGGTACAAACTGAAAGAGTGAAATTTAGATTAGATATCAGGAAGAAGTTTTTCCCTGTTCTGGTGGTGAGACACTGGCACAGGTTGCCCAGGGAGGCTGTGGCTGCCCCAACCCTGGCAGTGTTCATTCCAGGTTGGATGAGCCTTGAGCAACCTGCTCTGGTGGGAGGTGTCCCTGCCCAGGGCAGGGGTTGGGGCTGGATCATCTCTAAAGTCCCTTCCAACCCTTTAACATACTCTGATACTATATACCCAAAAGAGAAGAATCTGATACTGATATCAAGGTTCATTCATCTATGCACAGTACTTGTCTGCTCCTTCCTTTAATGCCACAGAGAGTGTGTCATCCCTCTTTGCACAGGATCAGAACTGGCTCTTTGCTGTCTGGGACATGGTCAGCAATTGGCTTTGAGGATGGAAAATACAGAAGCAGATTCCTACAGTCAGTCTTACAAAACTTATGTCAGTCAGAAATACCAGTTCCTTTGTGTAAAATAATCAATATGGGCTATAGCTGGAGGCAGTTTATCCCAGAGAAACTGATTTGGTTGCAGCCTAAGTTCCAGGCCACTGAGGAATGGGTCCTTGTTTACGGGCTGGGCAGGAGGTGCTGCCCAGCTGTGCTCCACACACCTTTAAGGGCAGACAGACATCCTATCTCCTTTAAGAGGAGATACAAAGGAAGCACACAGACTAAGTGAGGAAACCCAAACAATCCCCTGGAAGCAGAACCCTAGGAAGGGTGTGCTACATGAGGGTGCAGGTGAGCCCACACCAGGACTCTCCTCTCTGTTCTGAACCCATCAGGAGTTGTGCTTCACTGCAGGATTCCAGCCTGGAGGCAGTGCAAGCGTGTGGCACACTGCTGGCTGGAGGAGACAGCCTCTTACAGCTGATCTATCCTGTTTCACTCTTGTACTCCTGCCACTGAGACTAATAACAGTGTTGTCAATACTTAGACTGTAGCAAATTAATTCTTAGAGCTCATTCCGTGCTAACAGGAACTGGAAGATAACTGACACATTGCTGCTCCAGCTGCAGTGAACTTTGAAACTGGGACACTTTATCCATGTCCTTCTTCCAGGTATAACACACCAGTATCTCCAGGAAATAGCATTAAACCTTCCCTTAGGCTGCATACATTGATTGTGGAACTGGTAATGTAAAGTAACCTCAGGAAAGAAATGTCTCCAGGAGCCAGAGATGGCTCAGTATGTACCTGAGCAGTGAAAAGGTCTTTACTTAGAGGGTCTTCAAGAGCCCAAAATGGTATCCTCAAGCTCAGGTATTAGAGAGTTGTTCTATAGGTGCTGAAGGCCACTCAGTGTGGCCTCTGGGTGTAGGGGATGGTGTGAAGGCTAGCTATATTTAGGCATAAGTGGGTATATATTTGATCCTCAACAGCTTTTACCCGAGTCATTTTTCCTCCCTGAAATACAGTCAGTAATGGCATCAGCAACACTTCAAGGATCAGTCAGTATCACAGTTTGTGTGAAGCATGTAGTTGTGCTATTGCCAATACTACTGATTACTACTACTTTGTTCTTCTCTTGGAAGCATGAAAGTCCTTTGCAGACACTCATCCATAAAGCTTTTGATCCCCCTGGAAGACAAGGAAATGAGGCTTTCCTTTCTCTCAGCAATAGGAAATATGATGCACACAGGCACCAACAGGCCCAAGGAACAGTCTAAATCTCAGCAATTCTCTTTTGTTCCTACTGAAAACAAGGATAGGCAATACATCTCAATGACTTTATGGAGTTAGTTCTGAGACCTGCCAGTCAGAAGGCTATTTACAGAAAGCAGGGGAAATCAGCGGGTTAAAGAAATCCAAGCCCAAACCAAACCACCAAAAAGAACCCCCAAAACTATTTAAAAAAGCTTTTTTAATACCAGCAGCAAAGAGTTAACTCATGGGAGTGACTCTAATGGCAGATGTCAGCTTGTAAAGCAAGGCTGCTGACCTGGATCTCACAGGGAAGCTGCCTTTGAATTTCCTGGCTTGAACCAAATTCCTCACAGAGACACTTTGAGTTTGCTGACTGTCTTGGGGTTTTTTCCAACATGAGGGGTAAATACACAGAGGTCAATTCTCAAGGGTATTTCGAGCACAACCAAGAGGGGAGGTCAGGAGGAGCATTCCACAGCTCTTCCCTTTCAGCAGCATCTCCAGAGTAAATGCAGAGCAGTGGTTTGCTGCTCTCCCTTTGGGACTTTTGTCATCCAGCATCCCTGACACCTTGCTGCATGCCCGAGAGGTCTCCTGACCAACACTATCTACCTGAAGCCACCTTTTTTTTCTCTCAGACCAGTTTTACCAGCTCACATACTGGTTTTACAGCCCACTGAAGTCTGCACCGGGAGGAGTGCTGCAGTGCTGATCTCTTTGGGCGTTTTCCCATACCTGAGTTTAGGATTACCCTCCTCAAGGAATGCCCTAGTGTTTCTCCAGCTGCCTCTTTAACCCTAGACAGGTAAAGCTGACTGCAGACAGTACAGTTACTCAACACAAAGCAGGCAATATCTTACCACAGGTGGTTGGCAGAGGAGTGAAGGGGAACAGCAGATGTCTCTCTGCAGTGCTTTGGGCCAAGCTGAGGAGTTGGTAAGTGCTGTGTTTCAGGAACTCTTTGGTTTGGCTTGCAAACAGCTGGGTCTGGGAGCAACACTTCCCTTAACACCCAAAACATTTTCTGGGGCATCATTCATCAACACCTTATCCATTAACTTGTGCAGAAAGTTTAGGCTGGACATTAAAAAAAACTTCTGCATAGAAAGGGTGATTAGACCCTGGAATGTGCTGCCCAGGGAGGTGGTGGAGTCACCATCCCTGGAGGTGTTTAAGGACTGACTGGATGTGGCCCTTAGTGCCATGGTGTCTGTGCACAGTTCTGCGTCCCTCAATTCAAGAAGGACATTGAGGGCTGGAGAAGGGAGGGGAGCTGGTGATGGGTCTGGAACACATGTGCCATGAGGAGAGGCTGAGGGAGCTGGGGGTGTTCAGCCTGGTGAAGAGGAGGCTCAGGGGAGACCTTCTCACCCTCTGCAACTCCCTGGCAGGAGGCTGTAGCCAGGTGGGGTCAGTCTCTTATCCAGTCAACTAGCCACAGCATTAGAGGACATAGCCTTAAGCTGCTCTAGGGCAAGTTTAGGTTGGACATTAGGAGGAATTTCTTCCCAGAAAGGATGATTAGACCCTGGAATGTGCTGCCCAGGGAGGTGGTGGAGTCACCATCCCTGGAGGTGTTTAAGGACTGACTGGACGAAGCACTCAGTGCCATGACATGTTGTTGTCAGGTCACAGTTTGGACTCGATGGAACCTTTTCCACCCTTTCCCCGCTGTACTCTGCGGGGTAAGTACCCCGGGGCTGCAGTTAGGTCACAGGAGGGACTCAATGGAGCCTTTTCCATCCTTTCCCGCTGTATCCTGCTGGGTGAAGTTTCCCGGGGGTGCAGTCAGCTCACAGGTGGGAGTCAATGGAGTTTTTTCCATCCAGCCTGGTGAAGAGGAGGCTCAGCGGAGACCTTCTCACCCTCTGCAACTCCCTGGCAGAAGGCTGTAGCCAGGTGGGGTCAGTCTCTTATCCAGTCAACTAGCCACAGCATTAGAGGACATAGCCTTAAGCTGCTCTAGGGCAAGTTTAGGTTGGACATTAGGAGGAATTTCTTCCCAGAAAGGATGATTAGACCCTGGAATGTGCTGCCCAGGGAGGTGGTGGAGTCACCATCCCTGGAGGTGTTTAAGGACTGACTGGACGAAGCACTCAGTGCCATGACATGTTGTTGTCAGGTCACAGTTTGGACTCGATGGAACCTTTTCCACCCTTTCCCCGCTGTACTCTGCGGGGTAAGTACCCCGGGGCTGCAGTTAGGTCACAGGAGGGACTCAATGGAGCCTTTTCCATCCTTTCCCGCTGTATCCTGCTGGGTGAAGTTTCCCGGGGGTGCAGTCAGCTCACAGGTGGGAGTCAATGGAGTTAATGGAGCCTTTTCCATCCTTTCCCACTGTATCCTGCTGGGTGCAGTTTCCCAGGGGTGCAGTTAGCTCACAGGTGGGACTCAATGGAGCCTTTTCCACCCTTTCCCCGCTGTGCTCTGATGGGGTGAAGTACCCCGGGGGTGCAGTTAGCTCACAGTTCGGACTCGATGGAGCCTTTTCCACCCTTTCCCTGCTGGTCCCTGCCAGGGTGAAGTCCCCCGGGATGCAGTTAGGTCACAGGTGGGACTCGATGGAGCCTTTTCCATCCTTTCCCACTGTACCTTGCCAGGTGCAGTTTCCCGGGGTGCAGTCAGGTCACAGATCAGACTCGATGGAGCCTTTTCCCGCTGTGACTCTGATGGGGTGAAGTACCCTGGGGGTGCAGTCAGCTCACAGGTGGGACTCGATGGAGCCTTTTCCATCCTTTCCTGCTGTACCTTGCCGGGTGAAGTTTCCCAGGATGCAGTTAGCTCACAGGTGGGACTTGATAGAGCCTTTTCTACCTTTTCCTGTTGTGCTCTGATGGGGTGAAGTTTCCTGGGGTGCAGTTAGCTCACAGTTCGGACTCGATGGAGCCTTTTCCACCCTTTCCCTGCTGTACTCTGCCAGGGTGAAGTACCCCGGGATAAGGGAGCCTTTTCCATCCTTTCCTGCTGTACCCTGCCGGGTGCAGTTTCCCGGGGTGCAGTCAGGTCACAGGTCAGACTCGATGGAGCCTTTTACCGTTGTGACTCTGATGAGGTGAAATTTCCCGGGATGCAGTTAGCTCACAGGTGGGACTCCCACCCTTTCCCTGCTGTGCTCTGATGGGGTGCAGCACCCTGGGGGTGCAGTTAGCTCACAGGTGGGACTCCCACCCTTTCCCTGCTGTGCTCTGATGGGGTGCAGCACCCTGGGGGTGCAGTTAGCTCACAGGTGGGACTCCCACCCTTTCCCTGCTGTGCTCTGATGGGGTGCAGCACCCTGGGGGTGCAGTTAGCTCACAGGTGGGACTCCCACCCTTTCCCTGCTGTGCTCTGATGGGGTGCAGCACCCTGGGGGTGCAGTTAGCTCACAGGTGGGACTCCCACCCTTTCCCTGCTGTGCTCTGATGGGGTGCAGCACCCTGGGGGTGCAGTTAGCTCACAGTTTGGACTCGATGGGGTTTTCTCCCCTTTCCCGGTTCCCCGCCGGGCGCAGTTTGCTCAG
>NW_008693149.1:0-6647 GCF_000695815.1 Acanthisitta chloris | reverse complement strand
ACTGATCCCATCCCTTCCCAAACTCTTTCCAGTTCTTGTGCTATCTCTGTCTTATCATCCTTGCCAGATCTTCTGGAGAAGTCCAGAGTCACTTTCCAGCTCAAGGCAGAAAGAAGCTACCACATCTTCTACCAGATCATGTCCAACAAGAAGCCAGAGCTGATTGGTAGGAAGATCAGTAACCTCTCTTAAGGAATTTCACCAAGCAATAGCTCATTGTGTTATCTGGAAAGCTAAAGGAAATTTGGGGTTCCCCTTTTATTGCTTTCAGACATGCTCCTCATTACCACCAACCCTTACGATTTCCACTTTGTGAGTCAAGGGGAGATCACTGTTCCCAGCATTGATGACCAGGAGGAGCTGATGGCCACAGATGTGAGTAACAGCAAACAGATCATCTGGTGGATTGGAGCCCTGGTACATATACATTTACTTTACTGTTACATTTACATTTCCTTTTTCTGTTGCCAGAGTGCCATTGACATCCTGGGCTTCAGTGCTGAGGAGAAAACAGCCATCTACAAGCTGACAGGGGCTGTCATGCACTATGGGAACCTGAAGTTCAAGCAGAAGCAACGAGAGGAGCAGGCAGAGCCTGATGGCACAGAAGGTATCAGCAGAACCAGCAAACATTCCAGAAGAGATAGACTTTGTCCCAAAGGGAATGACTTAGGCAGATTTCAGGCTTTAAATATGCAAATGTGTAAGCTAAACGAATAGCTGTTCCTTAGCTAGATGACTGCTGAGACATGTATCTCATCTAATGATGCCTGTACTTTTATCCTGTGACTGTTTCAGAACTAAGAGATCTGGGATACTCTGCAGGAAGTCAGGACACATGGATGTCAATTCCTGCAATGCTGCTTGTCATACTAAAGCTGAAATACACCTTGTAATCTCTGCTGTAGTATGGAGTAGTGGGGTGGTTCAGCCCTAAGAGGATGGTAGGCCATGCTCCTCTTCACCCTGATCTGTTGGAGGCAACTCTGAGCTGAGGTGTGTAAGTTGTCTCTGCCACAGCAGGAAGTACAGTCCGTGCCTACATCTCTCCAAGTGGTGAATCCTCTTGCTATACAGCTAGAAAGTGTGAAGTCCCATAGTTATGCCTGAAAAAGGATAAAAGCAATGAGCCCCTTGAAGAACATTTGTAGTAACCAAATCTCAGAAAGAGTTGTAGGCTCTGAATCCTGAAGACAAGAGAGAAATAATCTTTGTAGCTTTGACAGATATTGTGCAACCCTGTAACAGTGAACACTGCTGTTAATTTTGGGACAGTCCCTCAAGGACAAAATCATAGGATCTGTTGAATATTTACTTCTCTCTCTTTTCTGGTGTCCAGTTGCTGACAAGGCAGCCTACCTGATGGGGCTGAACTCAGCAGACCTGCTCAAGGCTCTCTGCTACCCCCGAGTCAAGGTGGGGAATGAGTATGTGACCAAAGGTCAGACCGTGCAGCAGGTAGGAAAAATGTGGTAATCTGGAACATGCTTTGATAGTTCCCCTTGATTATCCTTTGCTGTGTACAGCAACCTCCGAACCTTTCTCTATGCTTTAGGTGAACAACTCTGTGGGTGCCCTGGCAAAGTCTGTCTATGAGAAGATGTTCCTGTGGATGGTTGTTCGCATCAACCAACAGCTGGATACCAAGCAGCCCAGGCAGTACTTCATTGGTGTCCTGGACATTGCTGGCTTCGAGATCTTTGATGTAAGGAACAGGGTTTGAACAACAACTGAGAATTTTGAGACATGTTTGATAGAAGTATCTTCCGACACTTATTTGTAGAGCTTTTGGAATTACCTTTTTTAATCCTGGAAAAAAAATCCCTGAACAAAAAAACTCCTAATTGCTCTAAATTTGAAACTGAGCTTTTCTAAATGCAAAGCCTGTCCTAGAGAGAGAGCACAGGGGAACTACACAGGAAAAGCACTTATAGTATCACCCATGGTGAATTAGGATTGCACAAGAAAACACCTTGTAATTATTGCTGATCCTTGAAACCACTGTATGTTTTTCTATGTCTGGCAGTTCAACAGCTTTGAGCAGCTGTGCATCAACTTCACCAATGAGAAACTGCAACAGTTCTTCAACCACCACATGTTCGTGCTGGAGCAGGAGGAGTACAAAAAGGAGGGGATTGAATGGACATTCATTGACTTTGGGATGGACCTGGCTGCCTGCATCGAGCTCATTGAGAAGGTATCCTTCCTGTTCAGCTCTGTTGGATCTTCTATACTTTCCAAGAGACACAATTAAGGAGCATGTGAGGATATTCTGGGTTTTTCAGATATATTCCCTGTGAAAGCTGCAACAGGGTGGAAGTGTTTTTAGGGCTCATACTCAGATATCAGGACTTTTGGTGAGAGAATTAATTGCCTGGTTACAAAATGAAGTGATATGAAAGGCTGTCACAGTCTGTAAGTATCTCTCTGTAAACAGAGGAGAGGACAGTATTTCACAATGTTGTATCTGCAGTTATCTCATCAGTGAAAGCATTTCCATACCTCCAAATCAACACTGCAAATAGTTGAACCTTAATTAATTTTCTCTGACTTACGTCATGAAATGCATGAGAACAGCTTTCTTCTCTGACCCCAGCAGCTTTCCAAACAAGAGATGACTCCTCTCTAATCTGTTTCTCCCTCTTTTGTTATGTCCTCCAGCCCATGGGCATCTTCTCCATCCTGGAAGAGGAGTGCATGTTCCCCAAGGCAACTGACACCTCTTTCAAGAACAAGCTCTATGACCAGCACCTGGGCAAGTCCAACAACTTCCAGAAGCCCAAACCTGCCAAAGGCAAGGCTGAGGCTCACTTCTCCCTGGTGCACTATGCTGGCACAGTGGACTACAACATCTCTGGGTGGCTGGAGAAGAACAAGGACCCTCTGAATGAAACTGTCATTGGGCTGTACCAGAAATCCTCTGTGAAGACTCTGGCCTTACTCTTTGCCAACTATGGTGGAGCAGATGCAGGTCAGCTCTGTGAAAAATGTATTTTCAGAGTGGGACAATGTTGACACAAAATTAAAGCCGCAAACACTAAACACTGAAAGTTGTTTTGTGCTGTGTAGTCTCCAATATATATGTAATCTATAATAACCTTGGTTTAACGCTTTTTTCTTTCATGTTGCTCAATTTGCAGAGGCTGGTGGTGGCAAGAAGGGAGGCAAGAAGAAAGGTTCTTCTTTCCAGACTGTCTCAGCTCTTTTCCGGGTACAGTATTGCATCTGTTGTCTCCCAAATGTGAAGGAAGGGGCTGAGCTAATATTAAATTGGAAAGGACTATTTTGCATTGCTGTAATGGTGACAAATTTCTTTGGAAATTCCACATCAGGTTTTCCAGGATCAAATTTAATATTGCTCATCTGTCACATCCAAAAATAAGTATTCAGTCTGCAAAATCATGGGCATCTAATAACTCTTTTTTTTTGAGCAGATAACATCCAGATCTTTATATTTTCATGTCTTTGGGCCAAAGTGGAACAGTAATAATAGCATTCCTCTATTTCTGCTGAGGAACTAAAACCAATTTCCAAGGAGATATTTAACTTATTGGAACAAAATTCCACCTTTTAAAACTGAAGTATATTGACTTTTGAAGGCAAAAGTGAAAAACGTAAAAGTCAATTACTCTGTGTGAATGTGTGAAATTGTGTATTAGTCAATAGCAACAATGCAGTATTTTAGTCTTTAAAAATGATGTTCAGTATCTTCAAATAGAAGAAATATTTGGTTACTGTGAATGCATCCAAATTTTCTGAAACCCAACTTGGGCCTGATGCATCAAACAATAGACACAGGAAACTCACATTGCTACCTGGTTCCTCTAGGAGAACTTGAACAAGCTGATGACCAACCTGAGGAGCACTCACCCCCATTTTGTGCGCTGCATCATCCCCAATGAAACCAAAACACCTCCGTGAGGAGGAGCATTGGAGCAGCAGAAGCTCTTCTGCTGGGTCCAGCAGCAGGTGGTCACTACTGGTGGTATCTGTCAGGTGCCATGGAGCACGAGCTGGTGCTGCACCAGCTGCGCTGTAACGGGGTGCTGGAAGGGATCAGGATCTGCAGGAAAGGTTTCCCCAGCAGAGTCCTCTATGCTGACTTCAAGCAGAGGTAAGAGCACTGCACTTCCAGCATCATTAAAAGTGATGTTGGTTCATTCACAGGTCCATCAGGCTGTGCTCTGTTGTCAAAAATAGCTACATGTGACCTGGTGGGTTTCAGTAGTTTGTGTTGGCTGGGAAAAGATATCCTTATCTTTGTCTTTTCACAGATACAAGGTGCTCAATGCCAGTGCCATCCCAGAGGGACAGTTCATCGACAGCAAGAAGGCTTCTGAGAAGCTCCTTGGCTCAATCGATGTGGATCACACCCAGTACAAATTTGGACACACCAAGGTACAAACCTCCCCCTCACTCACTCCCTCTGAGCCTCTGCTTTGCTCTGCCTGACTGGGATGTGCTGCAACATTCCCTCTCTCCAGGTGTTCTCCTGACTGCTGGGTCTGCGGGAGGAGATGAGGCATGAGAAGCTGGCACAGCTCATCACCCGCACTCAGGCCAGGTGTAGGGGTTACCTGATGAGAGTGGAGTACCAGAGAATGGTGGAGAGGAGGTACACACTGCTCATCTTCAGTGAGAGTCACTGTGCTTGGGGGAAAGTGTTGAGACTTGTCAGACTGAGAATATTCATTGCACATTTCATTTGTGCTCCAGAGAGTCCATTTTCTGCATCCAGTACAACATTCGTGCATTCATGAACGTCAAGCACTGGCCATGGATGAAGCTGTTCTTCAAGATCAAGCCCTTGCTGAAGAGTGCAGAGTCTGAGAAGGAGATGGCCAACATGAAACAAGAATTTGAGAAAACCAAGGAAGAGCTTGCAAAGTCTGAGGCAAAGAGGAAGGAGCTGGAGGAGAAAATGGTTTCTTTGCTGCAGGAGAAAAATGACCTTCAGCTCCAAGTGCAGGCTGTGAGTACCACCACTAATTTATCACCCAGTAAAGGAGTCCATACACTCCAACAGTTCTTCATGAACAGAAGGTCAGAATATAGAAGACCAAAAGTCATGTATTGGGTGAATTATCCATCATAAGTATGCAAAGTTGAAGACACAAGGGTTTGGCAGGAGAGTGGTGAGCACTCTGACAGACAGGGCAAAGAAACAGGGAGCTCCAGTCAGAGCCACTGCTCCTTCCTTCAGAGGAAGAATACAGATATAGTGTGGGGACATGAAATACTCAGAGCATAGTGTGGCCACAACTCCCTCTGAACAGGTGAGACCTGCAGGAGGGATCTCCATCTCACCAGGACATGTAGACCACGTAGTTCTACATGTTCATGTAGAATATGTAGTTCTACATGTTCATGTAGAACAATGAATTAATTTGGAATCATAAATGCAAACCAGAGTTCCAAGTGGTACCTGTGAATTCAGGTGCAGGAGAAGCCATCCACTCTTGGCTGAGTAACTAGTGCTTAGCCATTCACACAGTTACTGGCAAATACAGCCTCAAATTTCTCCTCAGCCTAAGAATATATAGACACAGTGTTCCTGTTTCAAATTAAAAGTCACACAATCCAGGGGGGATTTCTTCTTCCCTCAGTTACTAGTTAAACACAAAAGCTCTGTGTATTTTAGACTTAAATGGTATGAAACAAGGTCAGAAACAAATTCTATAATGAAGCAGAAATTCTTGGGGATTTTGAACACTGCAGGATATTTTTTGCATCTCTAACCTGGAATTTATCTTGTAGTTCCACTAGAGACCACATGCTGTGGTCATAAAGTTATTAATATTTAGGACTGAGAGGTCTGAGTTAGAAGTTACCTTCATTAAAAGAATCTCCTTTCAACTACGAGATATTTTTTGCAGAATGTGTTTGTGTTGGGTCCCCAGTCTAGGATGCACAGTTTAGAGCAGGTCAGAAGCTTTATTAACACTCAGATAGCATCTCCCCCTCTGCTGCCCTGTGCACTCTCTTTGTGGCTCCCCACCAGGAAGCAGATAGCTTGGCTGATGCTGAGGAAAGGTGTGACCAGCTCATCAAAACCAAAATCCAGCTGGAAGCCAAAGTTAAAGAGGTGACTGAAAGGGCTGAAGATGAGGAGGAAATGAATGCTGAGCTGACAGCCAAAAAGAGGAAACTAGAGGATGAATGTTCAGAGCTGAAGAAAGATATTGATGACCTTGAGCTAACACTGGCCAAGGTTGAGAAGGAAAAACATGCCACCGAAAACAAGGTATGAGGCAGAAGATGTCACTTGTGCTTTGGAGTAAACTGGATTTGTTATAAAGTTTTAAGCACCACTTTTTATCTGCACTTGCTCCTTTCTTCTCAAAGGTGAAAAACCTCACCGAGGAGATGGCAAGCCTGGATGAGACCATTGCCAAGCTGGCAAAAGAGAAGAAAGCCCTCCAAGAGTCCCATCAGCAGACCCTGGATGACCTGCAGGCAGAGGAAGACAAAGTCAATACACTGAGCAAAGCCAAGGCCAAGCTGGAGCAGCAAGTGGATGATGTAAGCACATGGACATGCAGCAGGAACAGGACAGGTATGGAGTGAGACCTGGATGGCAGAGTGCTGATGGTCTTGTTGTGTTTAGCTGGAAGCATCTTTGGAGCAAGAGAAGAAACTGCGCATGG
>NW_008693148.1:0-651 GCF_000695815.1 Acanthisitta chloris | reverse complement strand
GAGGGGTCGTTGGGGGTCAACTCAACCAATGGAACTGGTCAAGGAACCTAACCATGACCTTCTTCCAGGTGAGGGGTGGGAGGGGTCACTGGGGGGTCAACTCAACCAATCAACTGGGCAAGGAACCCAACCAACCAAGTAATCCAACCAGTCAAGCAACCCAAGCAGTCAACCCAACCAATCAACCCAAAGAGCCAATCCAATCAACCCAAGCAACCAATCAATCCAACCAACCAATCAATCCAACCAATCAACCCAACCAACAAATCAACTCAACCAACCAGTCAATCCAATCTACCTAACCAACCAACCAATCAATCAATCCAACCAATCAACCCAATCAATCTACCCAACCAACAAATCAACTGAACCAACCAATCAATCCGATCTACCCAACCAACCAACCCAACCAACCAATCAACCCAACCCAACCAACCCACCCAACCAACCAAACCAACCAACCAACCCATCCAATCAACCAACCAACCAACCAAGCCAACCAACCAACCAATCAATCCAATCAACCAACCCAACCAACCAATCAATCCAATCAACCCAACCAACCAACCAATCCATCAACGCAACCAACAACCCAGCCCAACCAACCATCCCGACCAACCAACCACCCAACCCAACCAATCAACCCAACCC
>NW_008693147.1:28473-40055 GCF_000695815.1 Acanthisitta chloris | reverse complement strand
ATATATGTTTATACAGCACATAGAGATATCAGTTCATATTAGCATCATATTGAACATGTTTGTGGTTTTGGTCTATTGAAATGGTTGCAGCTGGAGCTGAACTCTTAGAAAAAACCATACAAATGCATTTTAAATAGAATTTAAGAGAGTTTTGCTGAAATACTTTGTGACTTCATCTCATTTGTGTCTGCATATATCAGCCTGCAGTCCTGTTATCTCATCCAGGACTCCTTGTCTGACTTCTTTAAGGACTCTCCTAAACCATAATGTCTCTTTCCCCATCGAGGGAGAACATAAAATCTCTTGCAAGAGATTTAAGGGACAGCAGATCTGCAGCAGAATGTCACCTCAGCAGCTATATTATCACAAATAAAAATGCCATTATGCAACTTGGATGAAAGAAGATGCAATTCTGTCTTGAAAAAAGTAGATGAAGTCGTTTTCAACCACAGTTTGGGAAATGTGGTCTCACATATGAAATTGTCCTCTTTTGCCTCCATTCATGTAGAATATATTGCAGTGAACTCTGTTTAATTGGGGTGCCTGGTCATTCCACCCTCCATGGGATCAATCGAACCTAATGATAGTGAACAAAAAATGACCATAGCTTAATTAGGCCAAAATTAACATAAATTCCAGATAATAGGGGAAATTGTCTGTGGTCAATAAAAAGAAAAAAATTCTTTAAGAACCAAATTACATGCAACTTTGCCTTATTTGGGAATTTTGTTAAACGTTCAAGCTCTGAACAGCTGTGTCAGAATAAAAAACTGTTTGAGGAAACCTGGTCAGGGTTTCACATCAAAACCAAGCAACAGCCTTACCCATAACTGCACATGGTGAGTTGTGTTAGAAGGTGTAGTATGGAAAGTTAAAGAACTTCACATGGAAATTTTTGGGGTTGTTTCAATATAGAACATATTGGAAGGTGTAAACACAATCAGAACTAAGAGGAAAAAGGAAAACTGTCACTGAATGGGTAAGGTTGGAAAGGACCATGTCATCTGGTCCAACCTCCCTGCTCAAACAGAGTCATCCTAGAGCACATGGCACAGGACTGGATCCAGAAAATCTCCAGTCTCCAGTGAGAGAGACTCCACAGTCTCTCTGGACAATCTGTTCTAGTCACCCACACAGTAAAGAAGTTCTTCCTCGTATTCAAGTGGAACTTCTGGTGTATCAGTTTCTGCCTGTTGCCTCTTGTCTTATTGGTTGGCACCACTGGGCAGAGCCTGGCTCCTGTCTCTTGATACCCTCCCTTCAGATACTTACAGGCATTAGTGAGGTGTCCTCTCAGTTGTCTCTTCTTGAGACTGGACAGGCCAAACCTCCTCAGACTTTCTTCATAAGAGAAATGCTCCAGACCCTTAATCATCTATGTTGCCCGCTGCTGGACCTGCTCCAGGAGCTCCATGTCTCTCTTGTACTGGGAAGACTAGAACAGGACACAGTAAGAGGCATAGTCTGGATTTTTCAGTTGAAGTTCAGCCTAGTTGGATTTCCACTGCAAATTTCAGCTGTCATATCAATGAAGTTTCTCTCTGCAAAAGCACTCACTTAGTTTACACCAATGACATACAGGCTGAGTAGCCAGAGCTGTGGAAACAACTTAAGCATGGGAACTGGTTTCTCTGCTCCTTTTAAAGAAAAACGTGAGCAACAGGAAAAAAAGAGCTTTTTCTTGAATTACAAGCCATTTGCAACATTGCAGGAACAAGCACATGGTCAGTTAATCAGTCTTTGCAGGCAAAAGGTTCAACTACAGTGATACAGTACTGTTCATCTCTCAGGATATACTCAGAGGGCAATAGAACCATGCTATTTGCAAAGTCAGAAGATTGTGCTGGAAAACTGTCTTGATAATGACAAACAATTGTAATTTTCTTTCTGTTGCTTTTTGTCTCTGAGGTCAGGATTCTTACCTGATCATTGGATCTGAGAAGACCTATATTTATGTTCTTAGTAACTCAGTTCATGATAACAAATTTTTTTCATCTGCAGCATTTTGTCACTGCAAAGTTCAGGGCATAAAGCATAGCCATAATTTGTAAATGCAAATTATTATCAACCTCTTCCATTGAGGAAAATGGCAACAGCCACATTCTGATTCGCTTGTTTTGGTTTTTGTTTATCTGCTCACTATTCAGCAAAGTACTTCAACATTGATCTCATGCTTGCTGAAGAACTGTTTGCAGAATAATGATGTCTTAATCATGTGGTAAGATAGGGCCACAAATGTAGTGGTGGTTCAGACTTCAAACAGTCGTCTCAAAAAATTTTCTACACAGCTAATTCATTCTGCAGAGTACCTTCAGCAAATGAGTGATCCTAGTACTTTGAAATCCATGAATTCTCACTGTGGGTGAGGTAGGATTTCAGCTGCGTAAATACTCCAGAGCCCAGCCTAGGGCCATCTCCACAGCTACCCTTGGATTGTCCCATTTTAAGCATTGTTCAGCATTAAAAAGTCTCACTAAAATTAACAACTGATCATATGATGAAGTCTTGTATGTTGAAAGTTAAGGTGATGCAACACATGTTGTAGGCATTATCAAACAAGATGAACGAATCTGGAGATTTGGGTTTTTTAGGTATAGTGGTGTAAGACAGAGATTAATATCTGTTATTGTACTGTGTCAAGTTTCAGAGTCTGACATGGACAATGTACATGGACAAATACAGGTATGCTTATTTCTATTCTCAATGTATACACTGACTAATGAACCCTGTAGTCAAGCTCACCTTCATTAATACAACCAATTAAAATAAAGTTAGCCTAATAAAGGTCTTTCATTAATAAACAGCCACTACAAAGTTTATTACTAAGCAATAACTAACTTCGCTGTCAAGCCAGTTACATGTTTTAAGGATGAGCTAATAGTTTTCCAAGCAGCTCTTCACACTGATGAAGCTATCCAACTTTCTTAAATAAATAGAATAGAATAAATAAAACAAAGTGAAAGCATGGATAGGATTCCCCACAAAGCCAATAATGGTTGCAAAACAGTTACTGGGAAAAGCAGCATATTGAAGACATTCGACTTTACTGAGAGCCATAATACATTACAATTTTCACTGAAATGCTCAGCCCAGTTATCCTGCTCCCAGCAATCTTTAAAGCTATTTATATATTACCCATATTGCTTTATTATTTTTGCTTTAAGAAGAGCAGTTTAATGCTTGAGTGCTTTTCAATTTTGCCATTCAGACCGCAGATTAAGTTTGCAATGACTAGCTTAATTTTTACAGGCTGTAGCATGTATTTGGTCTGAAAGATACCCCTGGTGATATGAGGCTTTAGATGACTTTGGTGTTTCAATAAAAGTTAGATGCAGTCTGATGCCTTCTTACAGTCCTATTGTGGCTGATTATATGGGCTGCATGTTCTTTCTGGCCATTGCAGCACATAATTTACAGCCTATTTCTTTCTTGGTTTTTGAAAAGGCAGAGATCTCTGAACTACAGGGTTAGGAACAATTTTGCCCTCTATTTCTTCTCTAACAGACAGATTGCAAGTGGATAAGAAGTCTGCATTGAATCTCTTAAAAATGTGTAGTACTATGGGAAAAGAGCATCCAAACTGAAAAAAAGGCACAGATATACTTGAAAGCCTATTAGTAAAGACTTCTATTTAGGGTCTGGAAATTGACTGGGTTTGAAATGGCCATACAGAGACAGGAGACCTGTGGAATGATCCCCTTCATCTCCCTTCTAAACCTTTAGAATTCTAGTCTTGAATAGGATTTATTTTATGTCCCTCTAGGATATTTCACTTCGCATTGAAGGAGGCTGCATTACTCACAATACTCCTCTGAAAGTACTGAGTAGATCACAGAACCACAGAAACATGGAATCTTTTGGGTTGGAAGGGATCTTAAACATCATCTAGTTCCAACACCTCTGCCATGGTCCGGAACACCTTCCTCTAGACCAGGCTGCTCAAAGTCCCATTCAAACTGCCCTTGAACACTTCCAGAGATGGACAGCCACAACCTCTCTGGGCAACCTGTTCCAGTGCCTCAGCACCCTCACAGTAAAAAATTTCTTCTCGAGATCTGTTCTAAACCTCCTCTCTTTCAGTTTGAAGCCATTCCCCCTGTCTTATCACATGCCCTTGTCAAAACTCCCTCTCCAGCTCTCGTTAGCATTCTTCAGGGACTGGAAGGTGCAATAAGGTATCCCCAGAGCCTTCTCTCCTCCAGGCTCAACCACAACTCTCTCAGCCTGTCTCCATAGCAAAGTTGCTCCAGGCCTCTGAGCATCTTTGGGGCTTCACATGGACTCACACCAACAGGTCAATGTCCTTCTTCTGTTTGGGACCGCAGAGCTGAATGCAGTACTCCATCTGGGCTCTCACAAGTCCAGGACATGGTTGGCTTTCTGGGCTTCAAGCACACATTGCTGGGACATGTTGAGCTTCTCATCAACCAGCACACCCAAGTCCTTCTCCTCAGGGCTGCTCTCAATCCATTCTCCTAATAGTCTGTATTTATGATTGGAATTGCCCTGACCAAGGTGCAGGACCTTGTACTTGGCCTTGTTGAACTTCAAGATTTTGGCACAGGCCTGCCTCCTCTCAAGCCTGTCCAAGTGCCTCTGGGTGCCACCCCTTCCCATCAGCGTACCGACTTCACCACACCCTAGATCTAAAAAAACGCCGAAGTAACCAAGATTAACTGATTGCTGTTAACCTTGTTGTTAAGGCATGAATATTCACAATGTCTGTGAGGTTTTAAGGTTATTCCCAAACCTGTGCAAAGCTGACAGCAGAGGCAAAAGTCATATCCTTTTGAAGCCCAAAGAAGGGAGGCCCTGATTTGCAGCACTGGTGGCTGTGCAAAGCTGACAGCAGAGGCAAAACTCATATCTTTTTGAAGCCCAAAGAAGGGAGGTCCTGATTTGCAGCACTGGTGATGTCTGAGATGGGAGGCATAGAGTGTGTTCATCTGTGAGTGAGTCCTGACTTGGAGGAAATTCAAAATGAAGGAATTCACTCTCCACACAGGTTAGAATTGTATCCCAGCCTAAAAAGAAAAAGAATAACTCTGGAGTGACAAAAATCCGTTTTGGTTTTTATTCAATCCCTTTTAAGCTGCTTTCTCACCAAATAAGCATCGTCAAGTACTTAAATGCTGGGGTTCTTTACTTCCTTTTCTTTCTTTAATACAAAGGGAAAAAGGTAATCAGGCAGAGAAAATTGTGAAAACCTTGATATGTTTTTGCTAAACGGACTTAAGTGCTTAAGATAAAATAAGAAGCAATTTGACTTCAGATATAGTACTGGAAATAGAAAAAAAGTTCTGTTTGAGAAAGATTTCATGGAAGAGTGAGAGAGAGAATACCTTTTTTTCCTATATATATATAAAAAGATCATTTACCATAGTCTCTGAGCTTCTCAAACATTCAGCTTTTAGTAAAACCTACTAAAATTTATATAGCCTTTCCCTCCCAGTGATTAAACTTTCACTATCTGACGTCTGGTGTTAGTAACAGATGCAATAAAACTACCTGTGCCAAAAAAGTCAGACTCTTATGTTTATTGTAATAAAGCAGAAGAATTTACAAAGTTTTTATGGTTCACTATAACTCTTAAATTCAAAGTGTTTCTTAACTTCAAGACAGAAACCATAAAACTGAAAAGATGACTTATGACCACTACTTTTTCTCAGCGGATTTCACAAAAACATTCCAAAGGTGGTTTTGGTTTTAGAGATGGTCAATAATTACATTTTGGAAAGATTTTTCAGTGGAAAAAGATCTTTGTGAAATCAGAGTTTCTCTATCCCCTGTGAAGAAACCAGAACTGATACATCCCAACACAGTCACTGGAAAAGCCTCTGTAATTTCGGTATTCACGCAGAACATGGAGTTGTGGAAGAGTCTTCCAATCAGTTAACTGGAAGTTTACAGCAATATCCAGACTTCTACTCCAATGTTTAGGCAAAACTGATCTCAGAGAGGGCTTGGATCTGCACAGTAAATTTTATTTCTACCACTAGTTTGTTTTATTTTTACATATAAATGCATATATATGTAATATTTCAAGTCTCTATTACTAGCTTAGTTCATTTCGGCAGAAACCTCTTCTGAGGCAGTTTAATTTTTGCATGTTTAATATATACATCATATCAATCTAAAATTTAGAGATGTTGTCACCACCATGATATGTTCTTTATGGAAACCTAGCCTGAAAGAAAAGACAGATATTTAAGGTGACATTTTGTTAAATTTTAAGATCCATTTTAGATCCTCTTTTAGGAAATTGTGAAAGGACATGTGTGCATAAGCACAGTAAAAACAAACATATTGATGCTCCTGGTCAAGAGCCATCAGCTCAGAGAAGTCAGCTTTCACAAGACAAGACCAAAGGTCTGAATCTGTGTTTTTATTCCTGGGGAGATGAAAATGTTACTCACTGGTGTGTTGCTTGCTGCCTGGACAACAGCAGAATTGCTGGTTTGCTTGAGCATTACTGCTCCAGACCTGATGGATTGCATGATTCCAAATGTCACTCTGAGCAGTGGAAGTTCACTGTCAAAAGGAAAATATGAGTGCAGGGTTCAGTTCATGATCACAGAAAACACTAGAGTTGACTTTGGGGAGTGTTTGTAAGCTCCTTTTATTGTTTCTTGCCAGCTGCAATATTGGACAAAGGCTTAGGCTGAACATGATCTCTAAACTAAAGCCAGCAAACAGACTGAGTTCAAATTGCACTTATTTATGTTAGTAAATAAGATATCTCCTCCTGCTGCTTGAGTCATCTCTTTTATACTGTTGACAACACTTCAGGTTTCTGACAAAGAGTTTTCTCTAAAAGCAACCTGACTGCAGCTAGTCTATTCTTCCCATGTGCACATCAGCAATCAGAAGCTCAGTCCTGAGAGCAGATTTTTTCTGTGGAGGGGAATGATCCCTTTTCATCTCAGCTTGACTGGGAACCTGCTTAGTTTAATGCACAAAGAAAGCAGCACTTCAGACTGGGAAGTCACCGAGCGGTCAGGTTGTGAAAATACATCGGGACATGCTCTGAATCTATCTGCAACTTTAGAATCTTCTCAAAAAAAAAAAGTATTTTGCTACTGAAGATAGATGTATTGCTTCTCCTTTAGTTTCTCTTCCACCAAGGTCCTGCTCCTCTTTTTCTTCTAGATGTGGGATTTAACATGACATGGTCCAACAGCCTTTTTTGTCACTGACATCATATCCCTGGCTGGACCCAGGAGACCTGGGGCCACATAGGGGTGTGGAATTAGTTTGGGATAGTCTCCAAATTTGGCTTCATTGCAAGCAGTCATAGCACTAGTGCTTGTAGTACTGGAACATCCTAGCTAAAAGCTGCCTTGGGTGTGTCTCTACTGGTACCACCTATGCTGGGAGAGAATGTGATGGTTGTCAAGTCTTCACGGAGGACATGGTTGTTGCCCATCACAAGATAACACATAGTAAATTAACACTCTAGAGAAGAATCTAGGAGATGGCATTGGACTGTCCAAAACCACAGAAATAGGAATCTGAGAGATGCTGTGTGGGTGTGAAATTAGTTGTTGGGCGAGAGACGCTAAACTTCATTTCAGGGACTCCCTGGATAAAATCACACGAGTTTAGGACTCTTGGGGCTCTTGGATTTTAATGGTAGTGGGCCATCACACAAATGTTAGTTAGGTTGTTTTGGAAAGTAGCACTGTAGTCATCCTGAAAGCAGTGTGGCACAGCAGAAACTCAGGAGTTTGTACTGCAGCCACAATTAATGTGTTCTCTACTGCGATCAATTTACACTTAATGGTGCATTTAGTGGTAATAAAATTGGGAAGCTATAAAATATTCTTACCATTTTTATAATTTGCTACATTTTAAGTGTCAGGGAAAGGTGGGGCCATAATATGTATCATTTTAGGGGAAAACGATTCAAACAGTTATGTATAAAGCCATGAGAAAAGAAAAAGATAATAAGGTTACTGGGAATTGCAAGTACCTTTTTTCTGTACCAATCATGAGAGTGCTGAGTTAGGAAAATGGTACTTAGGAAGTTGTTCTGTTAATTATAAATGCCCTCCTTGCCTCGATACAGTAGTATTCCCTCCTGCCACCAGGCAAGGCTTTGAGGAAGTCATTATGACATAAAAATAGACCATGCTAAATTAAATTGATTAATACATCATATGAATGTTTTCAGCTGCTTAATTTTGGCTGGCAGCAAGTTCTAATGGACATCTAATCAGCAAAGAAAGTCCAAACATCAGAGAAGTCTGAATAATTGTGGAACTTATGACACAAAACTTAGCTTTAAGTGAAGAATGCATGACACACCAATTTCCACAGAATGAAGATTTTGTTCAATATACTCCTCACTGTAGCATGGGGCCAAACCAGACCTGATCCAGCCTCAGAATCTCTCTGCTGGATGGTTCAGGTGGAAAAGCTGGGACATGACAATTCATTTTTAGTCCAAAGTGTTAGTCCGTTCAGTTCAGGGTTGCTAGGACTTTGATTCAGTGACCCTTAATTGGGCATGAAAAGCATTTCAGTTATCCTGCATTTTCTTAGTGGAGACAGGCAATGTAGATGAGCTAAAAAAGAAATGTGGTCATCAAATAATATGGTCATGCAGAGCTGACTCACTTTTCTCTTCCTGCCCTGGAACACCAAAAGACATTAGCTCACATTTTGGCAAGGGGAAAAGTTAAATGGAGGACTGAGGCAGACTGAAAATATTAGCTTGAGCAGGTGCAGGGAGGATAGGTGGAAATATATTTCAGCTGTTGAATATTGGTTTGCACAGTTTGGAGTGCTTTTCTGCATTTTTCATAAATGCTTTGAGTTTGGAGGGGCAGAATGTTTTCAAGGGCATTGAAGGAACAGAACAAGATCAGAACCACAAGCCTATCCCAATTCTCTTCCATGACTTACCACCACCTCATCTAAATTGCTGAGGTTGGAAAGTTTCTGTAATTAGTTTTCTTTTACTATTTTCCTGTTTGGATCTCTTTAAGAATTCAAGATTCTTGCATTACTGTTAAGGATTTTCTGCTACTTGGAAAAATGCTGAGTGCTGAATAGATAAAGGAAGGTAAGACACCGAAGACCATCTGTCTTAATCCTGTGCTCCTGGCTAGAAGCTGAGGATTCAGGGAGCAGAACTATCAGCAGCATGGTTTTATACAATAGGAATGAGAGTGAGATGTGTTTACATACACCTCTGTAGTAAAATAGTCAGAGGAGAGAGAATTTCACCTTAGGAAAGCCACAAGGAGTAGGAACTCATTTTCTTTCTGATCAATTCAATGCAAGAGAAGGCAGAGTGTGGTGAGTGAAATGTAAACATGATGTGCAGAGTATCTCCTGGATTTCAGCAGTATGTGTTTGGGAAAGCTGAGGTTCTTCCTGAGTAGGAGAAATTTTCTTTGCATTTATAATGTCCTTTTTACAAGGACATGTAGTTATAGGATGAGAGGGAATGACTGTAAACTGAAAGAGAGGAGGTTTAGATTAGATATTGGGAAGAATTTTTTTACTGTGAGAGTGCTAAGGCGCTGGAACAGGTTACCCAGAAAAGCTGTGGATGCACCATCTCTAGAAGACTTCAAGGACAGGTTGGATGGCACTTCGTGCAATCTGGTCTAGTGGAAGGTGTTCCAGACCATGGCTGGGGTTGGAACTAGATGATGTTTAAGATCCCTTCTGACCCAAATGATTCCATGGTTCTGTGATAATCTAAATAAATATGTTTTCTGTGGAATCTGCAACACTGGGCTCTAGCACTGGTGTCCTGATTCCTGGCCATTGTTAAAGGGGCAAAGAATGGAAGAGACAGGAGCCAGTCCATCAAGGCCTCTGTAACTAATACCAAGTGCATTCCCAAAATACAAAAAGCATATTCCCTGATTTTGTGATTTTTCAAATGGAGACTGCATGAAACTGTGGTAGGAAAATCTAGAAGTAAGCAAAAGAGCTCTATTTGGCCCTGTCACACATCTTCCCATGCTGTTTGCAACGAAGTTGCCTTGTTGCCTCTCTGCCCTGCCTTTGGCAGGAAAACAAGAGCTTTAATTTCAAGCAACCTGGAGGCTGCATGAAGAAATGGGCTATATTTATTCATATCCAGTTGTGTGTGTTACTCATGTTTACACATTTCTGGATGGTTCAAAATACATAAATGCAACATTGATATCTATTTACGGGAGGCTGTTTAGAGACCTCATTCTTGCTCCTAATATCTTCCTCCTGCTTCCTTGTTCCTGAAAAGCAGCACATTGTACCTTCAATCAAAAAGAGGCACATTTCCTAGAAATACATGCCTAGATATGGCTAGATACAGATGAGTTTCTTTTATCTCTGAGACTGCCTCCACAATGAAATATCCAATATATTATATTTGACCACCTAAGGAGCCTGAATGTGCATAAGTCCATGAGTCCTGGTGAGGTTCATCCTCAGGTCCTGGCAGAACTGGCAGATGTAGTTGTTAAGCCACTATCTATAATTTTTGAGAAATCCTGGCAGTCAGGTGGAGTCCCTGATGACTGGAAAAAGGGAAATATAACCTTTGGTTTTAAAAGGGGGAAAACAGAAGAACCAGGAAACTATAGACCTGTCAGTCTCACCTTAAACTGGTCTATGTATTGTGTTGCCCTTCAGAAGTCAAAAGACATGAGGCCTGAGTTTGTAGTTGCATTTCATAGAATATAGACCAGTCAGTCTCATCTCTGTGCCAGGCAAGATCATGGAGCAGATTCTCCTTGAATCCGGCACATGAAAAGCAAAGAGGTGATTGGCAATAACCAATGTGGCTTTACCAGGGACAAGTCATACCTGACGAATTTGGTGGCCTTCCATGATGGGGCCACAGAATTTGTGGATAGAGGTAGAGCAACTGATATAATCTACCTGGACTTATGGAAAGCATTTCACATTGTCCTGCATGACATCCTTGTCTCTAAATTGGAGAGACATGGATTTGATGGGTGGAGGATTCAGGGGATAAAGAACTGACTGAACGATCATATGCAGAGTTGTGCTGGGGCAGCTCATTGTCTGCGTGGAGGCCAGAGAGGAGTGGTGTCCCTCAGGGATCAGTGCTAGGGTTGATACTGTTCAACACCTTTGATGGTGACATGGACAGTGGGATTGAGTGCACCCTCAGCAAGTTCACTGATGACACCAAGTGTGTGGGCAGTCAATATGCTGAAGGGAAGGGATGTGCCATGCAGAGGGACTTTGACAAGATTGAGAGTTGGGCCAATGCAAACCTCATGAAATTCAACAGAATGAGCTGCAAGATCCTACATCTGGGCCATGGCAATCCCAGGCACACCTATGGGTTCGGTGGGGAAGAATCTGAGAGCAGCCACGAGGAGAAAGACTTGGGAGTGATGGCAGATGAGAAACTCACCATGAGCCATCGGTGTGTACTCGCAGCCCAGAAAGCCAGTTGAATTCTGGGCTGCATCAAAAGGAGTGTGGTCAGCAGTTTGAAAGAGGTGATTCTCCCCCTGTACTCTGCTCTCATGAGAGCCCACCTGGAATACTGTGTGAAGTTCTGGTTCCCTTACCATAAGAAGGACATGGAACTGTTGGAGCAATTC
>NW_008693147.1:0-28311 GCF_000695815.1 Acanthisitta chloris | reverse complement strand
CCTCCCCTATGAAGACAGGCTGGGGAAGTTGGGGCTGTTCAGCCTGGAGAAGAGAAGGTTGTGTGGAGACCTCATAGCAACCTTCCAGTATCTGAAGGGCCCTACAGGGGATCCATAGAGATACTCTTTGTTAGGAACTGCAGTGATAGGACAAGGGGCAATGGATGCAAATTGAAGAGGGGAAATTTAAGCTAGATATTAGGAAAACGTTTTTTACTGTGGGGGTGGTGTGACACTGGAACAGGTTGCCAGGGAGATAGTGGATGCCCCAACCCTGGTGGTGTTCAAAACCAGGCTGGATGAGGCTTTGAGCAACCTGTTCTAGTGGGGAGGTGTCCCTGCCCATGGAGGAGGGGGAGGTTGAGAGTAGATGATCTATTCCAACCCCTAAGGTTGGAAGGTCCATCCAAACCCTTAAATCTCTATGATTCTGTGATATTGGACACCTCAAAAAGTTGGTGTGGTTGCATAAAGTGACATTTTTTTCTGTGAGAAATTTCTGGCATCGAGAAATCCAGATACCAATCTGAATAACAGAATTCCACTAAAGAAACATGTCCCTGCACACCTAAGATAATGAGGTACTTTTCCCAGGTGACCTCACAGGATACATTTGTCCTGGTGATGTCTCAGAGTAAGAGTGATGTAGGTGGGATTGACCCTGATGAAAGGTGTGCCCTAAGGAGACATCCTGCTATCCCTTGACAGCTCCTGTGCTATTGTATCTTTTTGGGACAGTGCTCTCTTTGTATCACTGCTGCCTTCTCTTTCATCTCCCAGCACCTTGCTGCCTGTGGCTCTCACTGAGGATACAATGACATTTAGATGTACTGCAAGGTCAGGATATTTAGGCTTTTCCCTCTTCTACAGTAATTAAAGATCCTTTAGCACTGAATAAAGATATCTTGTCAGTTCTTTATCATCTCTCCACAGCAAGGTCAGCTTCATTCTCCTGTCTCACTTTGAGGAGTTCATTACAAAATAGAAGATACAGGCTGAAAATCAAGATCTTTTATTCATTTTTTCTCCATGCCAGAAATCCTGTCCTGTTATCCAGTGACACAAGAGCTAATTCTTTGCTTCTTAGAAGGGTTGTGAACATAATAAAAGTCTCTTTTCCTTCTATTCCTATCCTTGAATGAGTTGTGAACAAAACTTCAGAAGTATCCATCCCATCATGAACATTATCTGTGAAAATTAACTATGTCTCTTCCACCAGTTCATCAGTAGGTGGTGGCAAAGAGTTCTTGCTCATCTGAATTTCAGACCCCAAGGGCTACACAAACATGACAATAACAACAACTGATGGGTAATATTTTGCCATCTGCTTCACTCCTTAGCTACAGCTGCTCTAGTCGTGTGTGAATGAACCTGTTGCAACTTCTAGTTGCCTTCCCATATGCAAAGCTTTGTGAGATCACAGGATCATTTGTTGGCATTTTTTCCAGTTCCAGTTAGCCCTGGTATTCTGAAGGCTTCAAGAGATTACTTCTCTGTCTGAATCCAGGTAGTTGACCTGTTTGTAACTGTCTAGGTTCTTCTCTTCTTTCCACCAATTTGCTCTTGTTATCATTTACTCTGCACCTGAGTTATTTAACTAAGAGGCATATAGGAGTATGATGTATTTGAGCTATGGGCAAACCACAACTATAGTGCAAGATGCATTACTACATAAATAGAAAATAAAATGAAAACCTTTGTCTGTACAGGAAACAAATAAAAAAAGTGCCTTACAAAGTCTCTTGCACAGAAGATGTTGCCAGAGAAATAATTATCTCCCGAAATTGCAGGCACTGCACTTGAATCCTCAACAGCATCTTGCAGCACAGATTGGTGTTTCATTATTACAATTTCGTGGTGCTCTGAAATCAGTAATCCCAAGACTTTTATTTGGGATTAGAATACAGATTGCATTTTTCATTGCCAAGAATACATTGCAATTTTATATCAGCAATGTATTAATAACTAGACCAAATTAGCATTTTAAGCTTTACTTGTGGCAGATCACAGTGTGTGTCTACAGTCTATCCCTTAGCAACACATCTTGGGAGATACATAGAATTGTGGGTGCCTCTAGTGCTGGCAAGAATATCAAGAAAATCTGGTGAAAAGCTATGGGGTAAACAATAATGTTGCTCCTAAAACTAAATCCATTTCCTAGTTCTATCTCCACTCTGAATTGTAAGCTGTCCATTTCCTAGTTCTATCTCCACTCTGGATTGTAAGGTAACATCTATAAGAAGAAATAGCAAATGCCTGTTTGATTTCCAACATGATGTTATTTTTGCCTCTTTTCTCCACCACTTCATAGCCATCAAAATGTCCTTCCAATGCAGCAGGGAAGCACAGCCTCCTCAATCACTCAAAACCAGTATGGGGAGTGAAAGTCAAAGTCACTTTCTCTCACAGAGAAATACAGTGAGAGGGTCTATATCGAAATACCCATCCATACTAGTGGCTTTTAATTATAACATTGAGATTCATTTTAAATACTTAAGAGGAACTGAGGAATGTCACTGTGTACAGCTGATAATTGCAGAAAGTTTGACTGCAGAGAGAAAAGCAAAGATGATGTTTAACTGCATGGAAAACAGCCAGGAAGTAATACAGAAGATCCAATAAAAGAGAGTGATCCAGGCATGCAGTCAAACATCTGCCACAGTGAGAAACCTCAAAGTAGAGATTTCTGATGGAGATCTGAAAGGCTCAGCCCAGTTACTGTGGATGGGTGGCAGAGAGTGGAGGACTTTTACTAAAAAATGAACAGTAAAAAGGTCAGTCATACAACAAAGGGACTTTCAATTAAGTTAAAAAGCAATTATTCAAAGCTTAGGAAAGAAAAGTTGAATCATGCATACCTAACCTATTGCCATAACATTTCACCAGAAACCAGTGGCTTAGAGGAATGCAAAGAGAAGCTGTGACCACCAGTGCTGATCAGCTGGCAGTGCTTTTGCTGGATTTGCCCATAAAGACCCTTCTATTTTCTGCAGAAAAGACATGGGGTCTGGGCAGGCAGTAAGATGAACATAGAGTATTGTGTCCTTGCAACAAGAAAAGGAAAACGGGTCCTGGGCCACATTTGTAAGCCTGTAGCCAGTAGATCAAGATAATAGATCCTCTGACCCTACTCAGGATGTGTTAGCCAGGTTTGGTGTACTCAGTTCAAGAGAAACCTTGAAGAACTGGAGATGGTCCAATGGGGGACCACCAAGATGATTAAATGGTTGGAGAACTTGATACATGAATAAAAGCTGAAAATTAGCTGTCAAAAAAATGGTTTTGCTACACCTGGAAGAGTAGAAGAAAGAAAAGCTCAGGGGGATCTATTCACCATCTTCCAAAACCAAGGAGGTAGCTGTACAGAAGTGGAGGTGCTCTCTACATAGGGATGCATGGTGGCAGGACCAAAGGCAGCAGGCACAAGTTGCTTCAGGAGAAATTTGTCTGGATATAAGAAAAAAATGCGTCACTGACAGAGCAGTTAAGCATTGGAATATGTTGTCCAAAGAAGTGGGGATATATTCAAGACCTGGCATGACAAGGCCTTGGATAGCCTAACCTAAAGACACTGCTTGGAAAGTTCTTCCATACAATCTCTCCTTTTAAATGAGAGTTTTCCATTATTCACTTTCTCTTACTGTCTTGTCTTAGGGGAGAGAGAGAAGCTTCATTCTCAGCTTCTCCTGTGCTTCATCCATGAGGGAAGAGCCATACTGCCTGAGAAGGCCTCTGGAAAAAGTTAGGGAGAAATGAGGGAAGATGAAAGTGTCATTTACAACCTCCAGCCTCCCACCTGATACAATGGACAAGCCTGTCCTAAGGGATTTTTCTTGTCTCTGCTGCCTAAACGTCCTGTAAACTATTCCCTGTTCCCTGCTGTGACCTTCACTCTGGCAGCAGCTGTCAAGTGATAAGCATAGCTGCCTCTCCAAATACAAGAATGTGTTGAACCATGTGAAATAAATATAATTCCAAATCCATATCTTCCAGCAGCAGTGCACTACATTGTCTCTTAACATAATGGATTTGTTAGCATTGCCTCGGTTTGAGAAGTGCAGCAGGCACTGCTAAGGTGAATTATGAGAGGTTAACAATCAAAAGTAAGCATTGTGTGCTGAGCTGATGAGTCACACAAAGCCTTTCAAGAGATGCATATATTAAAAACAGCTGGAAAACATCAGACAGCATAAAAAATGCACCATCGCTTTCCTAACCTCTGATGCTGTAAATAGACTTGGAAATTCAGTTCTGATTGTGTCTAACTTTAGAGGCTGTGGTGGAAAATACAGCACTACAATAGTTACAGTGTGGTTTTTGATTTATCTCACTGACAGGCATCAGACCCTTCAATGCCTAGATGACAAATCAGCACAGAAGAGGGCAGATGCACAAACTGCAATACAACTGATTTATACAGAGTGGGAAAGAACTCTGTATGTGTGCGTAGTCATATCCCCATGCTGGCTGATATACACTTCTCTAAAACTATTTCTGTGCCTGATTTATAAGGCATCCAGTAGGTTTCTGATATGTCAGCACCTGCATTGCTGGCTTAGCTTTAAAAACACACCCATGTTCGTGGAAGATCATCCATGAAACTCATAGGAGAATTGGAGATGAACAGAATGTACATTCCTCATGCTCTATCTCCTTATGTGTCTCTTCTCCACTCACTACAATATGAATTGAAAAATAAGAAGTTTAAGAAGCATTCATTTGATTTGAAAGATAAAATGCCAATACATTCCTGCCTCAAATATGTCTCTAAAATGAGATTTCAAACTTGTGAACAGAGGTCTTGGAAAAGATTCCAATCAATTGTTAAGAAACACTAATTGGCTAGTTAAGAAATTTCATATACTAAAGAATTTGTACTGATCAGGAGCATGTTGTATCCATGGCTATTTAATTCTTATATACAATGCTAAATAAAGTATGTGAGGCCTAGTTACTAATTCTGTAGTCATATACCCATTACAAACCAACAGGGCAAGAATAAATTTCCCCATGTACAGGTGGGAGTGAAAGCAGCTTTTGTGACTCGCACAAAGTCATGGAGGGAATCATCTGAAGATCTTCAACTGGCTCCCAGGGCCACCTTTGGACCAGATGCAGATTTTCTTTGGCTGAAGTTTATCATAGGAGAATTGGAGATGAACAGAATGTACATTCCTCATGCTCTATCTCCTTATGTGTCTCTTCTCCACTCACTACAATATGAATTGAAAAATAAGAAGTTTAAGAAGCATTCATTTGATTTGAAAGATAAAATGCCAATACATTCCTGCCTCAAATATGTCTCTAAAATGAGATTTCAAACTTGTGAACAGAGGTCTTGGAAAAGATTCCAATCAATTGTTAAGAAACACTAATTGGCTAGTTAAGAAATTTCATATACTAAAGAATTTGTACTGATCAGGAGCATGTTGTATCCATGGCTATTTAATTCTTATATACAATGCTAAATAAAGTATGTGAGGCCTAGTTACTAATTCTGTAGTCATATACCCATTACAAACCAACAGGGCAAGAATAAATTTCCCCATGTACAGGTGGGAGTGAAAGCAGCTTTTGTGACTCGCACAAAGTCATGGAGGGAATCATCTGAAGATCTTCAACTGGCTCCCAGGGCCACCTTTGGACCAGATGCAGATTTTCTTTGAATGAAGTGTGAGGGCTCTTGTGAACTCTTGATGCATGCAGTTTGTCAGGTTATAAAGTCACAGAAGTATAGCTCAGAGTTTTCCATTTATATTCAGCAGAAACAAGACTTGCATCCCTGAATTAAACAAACAGAGGGTGAGAATATGAAATATATATTTTCAGAGTTACTAATAATGTAGGTGCTTGCTCCTAGAGACATCACTGTATAAAGATGTAGACCCATGGCATGAGTGAACTGCATTAAGTTACCAAAAAAAACCCACAAGAAAGCAAATAACAGCTGCTCTCTACCCTCCAAATCCAAGAGCCCCCAAACCAAAGATCATCAAATGTATATTAGTATACTCAAGAGTCATCTTCTTTTCCTAGGTATTTGTTATTTCTTAATCCAAACCAAAGATCATCAAATGTATATTTGTATACTCAACAGTCATCTTCTTTTCCTATGTATTTGTTATTTCTTAAGATTCAATGCACACATGTACCACTGTAAATCTTCCTTTCCTTTGTAAACTGTAGTAGGTTTCCCTTGGGGTTCTTTTCCCTAGCCTACCATTTATTATTTTCTGGTCTTAAGCAATATTTGAACCTACAAGTATTCCACTACACTTGTCTGTTTTGCTCCCTTCTTGTCTTGTTCCAAACTGCTTCAAATTTACTTAAAGCCCTCCCAAAGCTGGATCCACATTTTCACATTCCAAGGAGAATCACATGCAATGACTTTTCCAACAAATAAAATCAGATGGATATAAAGCAGTGTCCTTGAAACTTAATGGATCATTGTGGTTCACTTCTACAAAGTTATATTTTCCATTATTCCCCCTTCAAACAGCAGAAGAAAACCAATACAAAGGGCTTGAATTAGGACACACTATTTAGACTTGTCTCACACTTATGACAATTTTTCTCCTGCCAGAAGATTATGCACTTGCCATCATCCTGTGTTGTCATCTGTCCTGCATTCTGTGGGTGAGCACTTCCACTCCATCATCCTGTGTTGTCATCTGTCCTGCATTTTGTGGGTGAGCATTTCCACTATAGAATAGGGGAAAATATTTGCTGTTAGGTAGTAAATTATTTTCGTACTATCATGTTCACCACCTTTGACCAAGGAAGGTCCTTCAGACATTGCAAAGGGATAAATTTCAATCATATGGAAAACTCCACTGATACCAACCCATGAGACTGCTGACCTGCAGATATGGCATGAAGGACACTCCAGAATTTAACTATTATAACCCAAATCCAGGCTCTATTTACTAGCAGATATACTGTCTCAGTTCCTTTTCTCTCCATTATCCTCAATCAACATAGAAGATATCAGGGCTTTGGGTATCACTTATCTTTCATTTTGAATCCCTTTTTCCTCTCCTTAAGACATGAACATAGCCTGCAGCTGGCATTCAACAAAATTATTACCTTTATACATGTGCAAATACTCATGCCACATAAACTTAGTCAAATGAGATTACAGCACCATGAAATCACCCAAACTGGCAATCAGGAAACATGAGAATTAAATAATATATTAGTGAAGTGCATGGGCAAACTTGCCCATTTGATCAAACCAGCATGGGACAGTTAAAGAACATGTGGAAGTGCCAGGACCTCCTTGCTTAGTACTTGCCCTGGAATCTTACATTTGGGGGGGTTCTTCTCAGTCTCCTGTGCTGTTGAATGGTTCACCCCCATGCAAAAAAACTTGGTATTATTTGGATTACAGCTCTGCTGGAGGTCCCAAATGAGGCTGGAAACCATTACATTAGATATACATAATTAGACTCTGTCTGGCACAACAGTGAAAGTTTACTGTGCAAACAGGGTGTGTGAAAGGTATCATTACATTTTATATTGACTGATTAGGATAACAGGCACAGAGTTTTGATTTACTGACAAATCTGTACAGTTCCTGCCTGTTATATCAGAGACGTCCTGAAACTCGATCATCCATTTTAATCCACTACCTAAATAGCCCATCTGCTCAGAGCAGGGTAAGGGACATTTGATCTCACTTTGTACAGGTTCAAATCTGTCTGTGTGCTAACTGTGTTTGGCTCAGTTTGACTCAGGCACTTGAACAAAACCTTCAGTTCGACTCATGCACGTGAACAAAACCATTACTCCATATTAGTCTCACTTCAGGACCAATGACCTAGATTTTCTAGGGTTGTCTGTTAGTTTTCATTCTCATCTGAAGCCTCATTTCAAAAGAAAAAGGAAAAACATTCAGGCACCTTAAAATATTTTAAGATTCTTTAAGCTGAACATGAAAAAGCCAGTAACTCAACATGACTCAACATTACTATTCACTTTGAAAAAATGCATACCTATGGCTCAGCAGCTGATGTTCAGCTGAGCCTGTTAATGAGGCTGGTCATCACCCCTCAAGACTCCCTTTAATTTTACAGAACCAGTCCTTAATGGAACCATCCATTTCAGAATAAACTGGGAACTTCAAAGAGAATAACTATATGGAAGACTGAAGGCATAAGTCTAGATGTCCCATCAGGCTCCAGTTCAGAAGCATCTACAGCAGATCAGTGCTAGGGATTGGTCCTAATGGGATCCATGTACAGGCTTCAGCATGTACAAAGGTCTCGATTTTAATCAAGGCACCAGCTTTAGCACTTCACCAGATCTGCCAAACTCCTGATACATGCTGGGATGACACTTGGGCATGCACTGTCTCATGCACAGAGCAGGGGGAACAAATAATCCCTATTACTCAACAGGATGAAAGCAATAGGCAGATTTACAAAAATCTGTGCCTGACAAGCCATGAAAGCAAACATAAATCCCACTTAACTTGTACTTAATTTCTTTTGTACTTGCAATTCAAAGGTGAGGCAAGAATTCCTGTAACCTGGGGTATTTCAGTGTGAACAGAAGCTGAATCTGTCAGTTCATGTCTGCAGTTGACTAGGTGGTTCTGCTTTCTTTGCACCACAAAATGACTGCACAAACCCACTTTTGCACTGAAAGCTGAGACAAAGTTCAGCTGCTACACACTTGCTTGCCAAAGCACAGGCAGCCTCCTGCTAAGTAATCTTTCCCAGGTAGCAGAATTTTTATGGTTCTTTAATGTTTCATCAGGTGTTAATCATAACGTTTTACTGTCTGAATAACAAGCCTATCTCCCTCAAGAAAGCTTTGGTTCACATCCAAAATTCTGTTCCCAGAGTAGACAATATACTTTGATAGCAGTGACCACATTTCACCCTGTGCCAAATGAATTTTCAGGCTCATGGATTGAATAAGTACATTTGTTAGTTGCTGCCTTTGATATTACAGAAGTGCCTACAATTTATTTTCCAGGATACTGCTGTTGAAGAAATCAGTAATTCCAGAGAGAAATAGTGTATTTCTTCCCCCACATTCCTGTATAAAAATGTAGCTTGATTAAGGTTAAAGGATAGCAGTGCTGTGTTTGCAGGTGAAAATCAATGCTTCTCTCATGTGATTCAGAACTGGACCAATGCAGAAAGCTTTGTATTCACAGCATCATGGGGAAGTTTGTCTTTTCTCTGTTCCATAAAGAAGGGAACAAAGTATATTCTCTTCCACCACATGATAAAATCTGAACTGATTCAAGTCCAGACTCTCGGTTAATATTTTCAAAAAGTCTCTTAAATGACACAGAAACCAAAACTTCATTTTCAGGGCAGTTTCCTGAACACCTGTCTTCTAAGTACTTGCTCTGTCTGAAAATGGGTCTTAAGCTCTAAAACCACAGGGTTATTTCTAAAAAACTTTGCTGCCTCTTTATCATGTTTGTACAAGACTCAGCTGGCAAGCACTATTCCCTGAAATGTTCCTGTCCCAGCTTTTAAATGGTCACAGGAAGAGTTGTTGTTTTGTACTGTATAAAGTCATAATGAGTTATTCTCTCCAAAAGTCTTTCAGGTTATTTTACACTTTCATGTGTTTTTCCATGTTAAATAAACATAATCATATAATGGTATGCTTTAGTCAATGCTCTTCAGACAAGAAACAACCATCCATTTCATCTTTCCAATAGCAATTTTTAGCCTTTATTTTTTACTGTTTGATCTCAGAATGTTTTATGAAGAAAATAATATACAGTGAGTGCCTATCCCCAAAGTAATTGCAAAATCATCTTTGTGGACTTGAGTTCAAAGCATTAATATGCCCCTTTCACACATGGATCATGCTGCAGCAGACAAGGGCAGATGCCAAGATGTTCATCTGGTGACTGTGGGGCCACTGTTTGAGAATGTGCTCCAAGGACTAATCATGGTAAGGTTTGGAAGATGTTGCAGCCAAGTTTATTGGGTGACTGCTCTAAGACTGAACCTTCCAGGCCCAAAGAGACAGCTCATGGCTAAAGGTCTGGGAGCCCCAAAAGGTACTTCAAGGATTCTGAAAGTAAACCTACACATGGGCTGCTGCCTTATCCATAGCAGGAGCATGGCCACTCCCTGGAGCACAGCCTGAGCCATTGCCATTAGCCACTGCCTGTTGTATGCTTCCATATACATTGGTAGAAAAAAATCCTTCATCTCTTGAAAGGTGGGTTAGAAAGGTGATGAGAGTAGAGTGAACTCATTCTGACCCTATGCACCTGCTCTGTCGACTTGCCTTTTATATGGAAAAATCATGTTAAGCACAAGGCTAGTGCCATGGCATTGCAGATAGAGAGGTGTGAGGTGGTGTGCTGCTGCCAGACTCAGAGGGAAAATTGGAAGACTGAGGCTCAGCAAAACAGTCTCCAGCAGCCTTGACATTGTGAGGGTACAACGCACTTCTCTCAAATTCTTTAGCTGGCACACCAGACACAACAGGTTCCAAGGCAGCATGTCCAGGAGCTGCTGTTCTGGGCCAGGTGGCATGCTGTGAGATTGAGTGGAAAAGCTCTGAGAAGCAAAAGTTGTCTAAGTTAGCTTCAATTTAATATAATTCACCTCAGTTCTGCAGCAACATTAGCTGCTGGTTCTGGTGTTAGCAGGATTTTTACATGGAGTGCTAAGCTCACTGCAGTCCTTCAGATATTTTTTGAGTGACTTGCCAAATATCTGATCTCATCAAAGGCATTTGTACAAGGTACACCCTGAAACTGAGCTTGCATCCAGGGCCTCCAGCCAGAGGGTCTTGTGGGCTTTCAGAGCTTGAGGAGAATCTGATCCTGTCACGCAGGCAGAGGTATGAAGATGAGCCAGATTACAGGAGACTGAAGAGCCTGTTTATGCTTCAACCTTGGTTTTTTTGTGTTAGACTGATAAGATTACAGGAGACTGAAGAGCCTGTTTTTACTTCAACCTTAGGTTTTTTGTGTTAGACTGATTTTTTTTCTTTCTGCTTATACTGTTCTGACAGAAACTGGATAGCTGCAGCTCATCAGCTTTTACAGGATTTTGTCTTTAAGCGACAGTCACATATTAAGAAATGTGTGTTTTCATGGATGTCTCTCTGTACTATGTCTGGCTGAGATGGAGTTCATTTTTCCTACAGCAGCCCTCACAGTGCTGTGCTTTGCATTGGTAGCTAGAAAGGTGTTGATAACACACCAATGTTTTGGCTACTGCTGACCAGTCCTGGCACAACATCAGCACTGTCTCTCCAACATTCTGTCCCCAGTCAGTAGGGGGTGGGCAAGATCCTGGGAGGGAACACAACTAGGCCACATGACAAAAATTACCCAAAGGGATATGCCATACCATATGATGTCAGCTCAGATATAAAAGCTAAGAAAAGGAGAAGGAAGGGTGGGCATTTGTTATTTACGGGATTTGCCTTCCAGAGCAAGTGCTACATATACTGAAGCCCTTCTTCTCAGGAAATAGATGGACATATATTGCTAATGGGAAGTAGAGAAGAAAATTATTTTTCTTTCCCTTTTCTTGTGCATGTACAAACTTTCACTTTTGCTGTAGCAAACTGCCTTATCTCAACTTACAAGCCATTTTCCATCTTACTTTCTCTCCCCTGTCCACCTGGGAATAGGGAGTGATAGAGCAGCTTGGTGGGCACCTGGAATCCAGCCAAGGTCGAGCCACCACACTCCCTTGTTGTTATGCTGACTACCTTCCCATCTGTTTGCAAGCTCAACTCATTGCAGCAGCAGCAGCAAAGGCATGGCAACAGCTTCCTTTTGACATCCACAAAGTCCCAGCATTAATCTACACTAGTCTTGGCTAAAGAGCTTACCTGACTGCTACAGGTTGACTTCACAGGCAAAGCTTTTCAACATCCATGGCAAATAAAAACAGTTGTTTTCTCTTCTTATCAATCTCACCTTACCTGGCTGCTTTCTTTTCAATGTCTGTTACTTCTCTTTTCTGCTGCCCTGTATATCTGCTTGTTTTGCCTGTGCAATTGTGGTAGTGTAACCATATGGTTCAGTCTTCTAAGGAGACAAGTTTCCTACACCACCAGCCTTGCAGGAGCTTTGTATCAGAGGAATACAGAAGAAGATTTTGTATCAGCAAAGATGACTGTCCTGCCTGGAAGCCATTGCTGAAAGGTGCAGATATTCATGACCTCTCAATAAACTCACCATAAAATAGGTCTTACTATTCCTAGGTTTAATGTTAAGGACATTCAAGAAAGTAATATTAAAAATTAATAATTCTATTTTGATTTTTTAAATTTTTCCCCTAGATGTTTATTGGAGATTTTCTGCTCTTTTTCATATTCTCTTTCTTTTAGTTACCTTTTATCTTTTGTTTTGCAGCATCATTTCTAACAATCTATGAATGCTCAATAGCTTTGTCCTTCATTAACTTCAGTGTTTCTCCTCATCTATGGAAACTTTGTCATCTGCTCTATCCTGCAGAAGGAAGTCTGCAGATTAACTACATGCCATATGGTGAAAAAAAAAAGTTTGATCTAAGCCTCCTTCCCTTCAGTTTAATTTGATGTCCATAGTTCTTTTACTGACAGATGTTGTAAATTATGCTAACAAACATTTCCATGCCAACAACAGCTTTTACAGATCTCAGCTGCATCTCCCTATATTTTCCCCTATCCTGCACTTATCCTAAGTTGTCTCTTGTCCAGACTGAGTCTTTCAGCTTAGCTGCTCCTGGTGCAGAAGCAGTTTCTCACATCAATTGCACCTGAGATGCTTCTCTGAATCTTTTCAAGCCTTATATAAATCTTGCAAGATGGGAATACCAGACCTGTACATAACATGTCAAGCATGGCCAAGATATGGATTTACCCAGTAGCATAGTAATACTCTTTCCTTCCTTCTCTAGCCCTTTTCTAATAATTGCTAACATTTCACTTGCTTTCTTGACAGCTGAAGTGCACCAAGTTGATGTTTTCATTGTGCTGTCACAAGCCCAAGCTCTCACACATGAATGGCAATGGTCAGTTCAGAATCTGTCATGTTACACAGGCAAGTGACATTGATTGCTATCTCCTATGTCACTTTATATTTGCCTCCACTGAGTTTCACCTGCCAGTCACCAAGTTCTGTGAGAGGTACACAGGGAACATAGCACAGGACTTTTCCCTTACTACTCCAATAGTATTAGTATTACCAGCAAATTTTGTTAGTTCATTGCTTTTCCAAACCGTTTAAGAAAAAGGTTTAATATGGGTAGAGGAGAGATAGCATGAAGAAGACAAAATAGAAGAAGAATGGTTCAGAGAAGCCCTCACAGCCCTTTCCTTTGAGCCAGAAGCCCTCAGCACTCCTGTCCTGGTAGCCTTGAAGCTGTCTGTCCTGTATTACACTGCAAGGGGCAAAAACTTAGTTACAAATGCTTAAAAATCTCAGCAATTAGAAAACTGGCTTTAGGGAAAACAGCTCTCACTGGGAGTGTGTCATTGGCTCATGCATGTGTTCAAGGAAGAGGGAGGGAGAAGAGAACACCACAAGAGGTTCAGTATTTTCCATCTGCTGAGAGAGATTGGTCATTTCCAGTGTGGTTTTCCAGCATTACCCAAGAAGAGTACCCATACTTGAATTTCCTCAAAGACCTATTCATGCTGCTTTCAGAAGCAAAAAAAAATTTTAGCAAGTCACCTAGAGCTGACTCAATTGTTCAGGCTTCCTTCTTCTAAATACAGAGATGCCCAAAGCATATTTTCTCCCTACAGCATTACCCTAATGCCTTTACCTCCCTATGTGCCTGTAAGGAAGTACCATCTCTCCAATTTACAGATAGAAGGATGGACAGGAGAGGTTCAGAGCCAAGGTCAGCTCTCAGACCAGAGGTAGAAGGGGACCTCACGTCATTATCTCCAATATCCTTAACTACTGAACCATGATTAGGTCATTTTTCCTCTCTGGTGATGACTTTTCTCCACTAACTTTGTGGAAACTCCGAAAGAATTCAATCTCCAGGGTAAATGATTCAGTATCTTTCTCTGATGCTTAATGAACAGGGGGGAAATTTGCATTCAGATTCTTTGTCTAGTATAAAGAACACTGAGTTCTAGGTCAGAGAGGATCTTATGAACCAGTTCTACCTCGATCTTGTTCTTCATTCACTTCTGTTCTCACATCCAACCTTTCACTCGATTTCCTGACAAACCTATAGTGTTATTACTCTGGTAAACCTCAATTCTTGCTGATAAATGTAACTATAGGGATAATAACACATATACTGTATGTCTAAAAGCCAGCTGAAATATTGATCCACACACAAAAAAAGATTACCAGTAAATTGCTTAATTACCTAACCTCTGCTTAGAAAAAATGCTATTTCCCAGCAATGCTTTCCATAGACACATGCAAATAATGGCTCTGTCAGAGGAGCATTTTGAATGCTGCTAAGCTGAGCATTCAGAATTTAAGAAAGTATAGTTCACGTTGTCTTACCCTGGCTTCTTTGTGCAAATACAATCTGTAATTACAGTCACACACATATATGGTTTAGGGTTGAACTTGACAGTGTTGGGATAATGGTTGAACTCAATGACCCTAGAGATCTTTTCCAACCTTAATGATTCTATGATTTGATATGCTTCTCTATACTATTCTATATTTTGGGGGTGCAAGACACCTGTCGTGGAGTATCCACAGTGAGGAACTTGATGTGTCTCTGGAACAGAATGTGCAAACTGAAACAGCCATAACACTGTTGGCCACATGAACAACAGAAATAAATATTCCTGTCCTTAATATTGGATATTGATGAAAGACTTGTATTTCAGATTCTTTTGGGAGTAGGACCAAGGACTTGCTGTAAAAACCCTTGCTCTCCCCCATCATGAGATGGACCATAACAGGATGATAAAGCCTATTATAGTAGCCCATTTATAACAAACATGACAAATTTCTTAGCAGCAGGATCACTGCATTTTTTACACAGCTTCTTCAAAGTACTCTCCTAGGGCTGAATTAAAGCTGTTGAGATAACTAAATCACACAATTCTGTTTCTAAACTGTGCTTATTTTAGGTTTATTATGCATCTGCATTCCCTTGATTTTCAATACTTGTTTATTAGGTAATAATAATTCTGCAATTCTCCCTGAATATCTGCAGTTATTAAAGTGTGCTCCCAAAATGTAATTCTAATTTAATGTAATTTTCAATGTAGAAACCTCCTTTGTTTTTCATAGTTAAAACTTTATACATGAGCAATATAAAAATGGCACTTTAGAAAAAGAAACCTCAAGACAAATTTTCCTTTAGGTGCCACAAACAAAGAAACATTGCCATACAAATTATCCAAAGACCAAAAGGAGTGGAATACTGCCTCTGCATCTTTGTGAGTCTAAGCTTAACTTTGGAGACTGTGTTTGCAGGTATGCTCAGGCTGAGGCATGGTAGTCTGTGCTTTGGAAAACCTGATGAAGATCTGTTTTCCTTTTAAAACCAGTTCCTATCCATTTTCTCTCACTCCTGCTCGTTGTGAAGCTTGTCAGAACAGCAGGCACAAATGCAGACTCCTCTCTCTTCCTTCTCCCACCTCACACTGACCTTTCTATCCCCCTCTTGTTAGCCTTTTCCTCCACTGGACCTTTTTCATCTCAGCATCTTGGGAGATTTTCCTTTCTTGGCTTCTTTCCTGGATAGGCTTGTTGAGAATGGGATTTGATGAGACATATGTTTTGTTTTCCTAATGGGATTAATGACCAGATTTTGACCATTTTGTCTGTTTGAACATTTCTTCCTTAAAGTTAGCTGACAATTTACTTTCTCCTGCAGGATACCCTCACATAAAGTAGTGTTTATTCAAAATGCCAGTCTCTTCTGGTCTCACAGAGTGCCAGAATACCTCTGTCCTTAGCAAAGATGTCATTTGCCAAAAATGCTTCTGGCTTTCCTCTGCAGAGGAAACATTATATGGTTGAATAAACTGTTACCATAATAATCATGTCTCTTTTTATTATACACATTTACAAAGAGAATTAATATCCTCAGGAAGCATAGTTTTCACTTTTTAAAAGATTGCATTTCAAAGCTAAAATGTCACAGTCATCTCTTATGCCAGTAACTTTTTAAGTTTAGCTTTATGTATATATATTTGTACATATCAAAGAATCATAGAATACCTTCCACTAGAACAGCTTGCTCAGAACCCCATCCAACTGTGGGAATGCATTTCTGTACTCTTTGAGACCTTCATCTGAATTGTTGTGAAAGCCTTGAACTTGTCATTTAAGAATGCTATTACACCTTATTAAAGGAATGTGTGATCTTTGTGTATTTGCAGAGATTTCCACTTTATCTGGTACAGTTTATATGAGTTTATTTCCTTCTGGGCAACTGAAAGGAAATGTCCAGGTTTTCACAGCATTTTCAGCTAATAGGATTATGGTGAGATAGACAAAGGAAAATCTTGTTTTTCAAGCTATTTGACAGTCAGTCCAACATAGACTAAACATTCCTTCTCTCTCACACACTGCTTTGTTCAGATTTCAAGTTAAATTCCTTTTTATTGGATTACATTACTGAATGCAGCAGGGGTAGTCAAGAATTTTTCTTTGGCTATGTCTAGTCCACAAGTCTCTAGAGACAGAGACATTTAGAAAAGCAAATAATTTCCTTGGACTGCTGCATCTTGATACATAGATTCTGACATTTGTGCAACCCTGTTGCAAATCATCTGTTTTCCTTACACACAGGTAATTAGTTTTCGCCTTACCTGCTGAGGAATCCACACAAAATTTTATTGCAATTTCTCTCAAGGAGATCTGGGACTTTAGCAAAAGTCACCTTTTTCTCTTGTAGTGGTGGCATAAAAATGTGAAAAAAAGAGAAATGTGGCTGTGTCCCTGCACTGACTGTAGAAGCCAGGGCATGGATGAGAGCCCCTGTGGTAACACCTCAACATCTCCAAGGCCCAGCATAAAATTTAGGTTGACTGTATTTCAGTGAGCACATGAAGGTTGTCTTTCTCATTATCTGTACCTTGGTAAACTAAGATGGGGTTTCTGTTGCCTAATCTTATATAAAAGCAAATTTTGTAATCTAGGTTAATCTAATCTTGTCCAGACTCACTTTGAAGTCAATGGATAACAAGACCAGTTGAAAGTACAACTTCACTGCATCTCAAGGCTGGTGTAAAGTAAGAGAGTAATTGGACCTCTCTTTGGTTTTTCTTCTTTGGCATTAACTATGGAGGGAACCTGGATAACTAACCCACACATTCTCCAAATGTAGAGGATCAATCAGTCTGTCAATCAATCAATTGTCTGTCATCACAAGCAAAATCTGCATTTGCAGTGTTTGACTTGGAAATTGCCCCAAGTCTTAATATGTTCAGAAAACCCAATGTTTCAGCATCCTTCCATGAAATTTTACAATAGTAGCAATACCAGACAGCCTGCGGGGCACTGTGCAAAACAAGGATGGTAGAAGGGAAATTTTAAAAAAATACACATTTAACTTTAGAACATGAGTTTATATTGCACCTTTAAAGTTCCTGCCTTCCTCCTTTCCTCTGGAGAATTTGTTCTAAAACTCTGACTCTGCAAATGCAAAGCATGCTCATTTAGCTTCACAGACCAGATTCCTGACTCACTCTGGATGAGCAACACAGAGCAAAACTGATCCTTCTCTTTCTCCTGTGCAGTTCAGAGTAATCAGTAAGATCAGGCAGATGCATGAACTTAGAGCACTTGAACTAATTTTCTGCAAGACTGGGTATAAGCAAAGAAAAAAAATCAAGGTGCACATCCCAGTGAGACAGCAGAAGGTACAAGAACATTAAATCAGGAGAAACAATGATTGAGTTTTGCTCTGCTCCTTGAATGTTTGAGGTCACAGGACAACCCACCTGACAGTTGCTACTGTGGATGTGTATGCTGGTCACTCAGCTCCTGTATTACATCTGTCAGCACCATGAAACTTCCTCAGAAATCCAACATTTTCTGCACAGGCACTAAATGCTAAAGCAACTATGCATGTCCTCTGTGCTTTGTTTTAGAGTCCTTTGCAGGAATATGAAGTTACTATGCTGACATACCTGTTTAGCCAGAAAAGGTGGATCAGAAGGCTGCGTTTAAGGAATGAAAGAGAAAAGTGCTTCTCTGGAGAAATCTGGAAGGCAAGATGTACTCTGGGAAGAAAGTGGAGGGACAGCCTTGCTGATATATTTGCCCATCCTTTGCTCTTGGAGGGACAGCCTTGCTGATATATTTGCTCTACTTTTCCAGCTGAGACTTCTGCTGGATAAAATAAATGGAAACAAAAAATTGGATCTGAAGGTTATGCTGTGTGAGGCTGAGCGCTCTTCTTTTCCAGCTGAGACTTCTGCTGGATAAAACAAATGGAAACAAAAAATTGGATCAGAAGGTTATGCTGTGTGAAGCTGAGTTGTCTTCCAGCTGTAAATATACTCCATGGGTGATATTGACTCCTTCCAGACTCTCTCAGATGCTGGCTAAGGAGTAGTCAGGGATGGCATAAACTAGCACATGGTTTGTACTCATGAGTCCATCCAGCTGAGACTTCTGCTGGATAAAACAAATGGAAACAAAAAATTGGATCAGAAGGTTATGCTGTGTGAAGCTGAGTTGTCTTCCAGCTGTAAATATACTCCATGGGTGATATTGACTCCTTCCAGACTCTCTCAGATGCTGGCTAAGGAGTAGTCAGGGATGGCATAAACTAGCACATGGTTTGTACTCATGAGTCCAGACACACCATTTCCAAATGCTCTGTGTGTGTCCATATGTGTGTGCATGCATCTGCTGCACCAAGAGCAGGCAAGGTGGTACCTCACATGTCAAGCTGCCCCAGGACAACCAACAAAACTGACTTAAGCAGCCAAAAAAGATATCTCTGATGACCTATCAGAGCAAGTGGGCTCTAGACAGAAAACGAGGTTTTCTGCACAGACATGGATGAAACAGGATGGTCTGCTCAGTCTGCTACAAATATCACAGATGAACTAATAATATTTTTCTTCTTAATAATCTTCATTGCTCAATTTATGAAACCTCAAAGATTGCTGCTGCTGCTAGTTAACTTAAGACGGTGAAAGACACTGTATCAGATTAAAAACCAAAGGAGATCCATTTTCTCCACCATCCTGATTCCAGCAGCTGTGAACAGTAGATATCTACATGGAATATAAGGAAAGGTCATAGGAGCACTGCAAAAATAGAGTGAGTCTTTTCCATAATACTCTCCTGAACTCAGTTCATCCCAGAGAGAATTAATAGAGATCAGGAGTTTGGTATCAGCTCTAACAGATGAGACATAGTTAGCTGGACTACATTTTGACAAAAGTATGCTAAAAATTCCTAAGTAGAATGTCTCAGTTTTCAGTTTTTAACTGCAATTAATTTCAAATGTTGCATTTACTGGTTTGGGGTTTTTTTCAAGTTTTTTTCCATGTATTTTACTCTGTCATTTCAATATCTCAACTGCATTGGCAGTTATTGATTCAGAAGCTGACAATTCATTAGACTCTGAGTAGTGATGGAACAGTACAAATATCTTATATTTTTATCAGTTGTAAATATGATATTATTCAATACATTTGCAATAACTTATTTTAAAACTAAAATAGAGCTAATTAAAAATGAAAATAAAGCTGAAATTCAATCTAAATACCTATACTGAAGTAGTTTTTAAATTAATTTTAGAGAGATTGTTTCCACAAATGCAAAAAAATGAAACTATTGGCATTTGTCATAAAGAGTCAAAGCCTTTCTCCTCACATTAAAATATAATGGTTACATTTAACAAACAATTCAAATTGAAAGATTGCTTTGATTTTTCCAGAAACTAAATTGAAATCAAATGCTCTGAACTTGCTTTGACCTGAATGTGGCTGAAATGAGAGCTTTTCCTTCTTTCTAAGACAATAGAAATAAATCCTGAGTACCAACAACAGTGAGAAGAAAGAGGCAATTGGTCATAATTGATATCAGAACATATAAATTCATTCTGAACCATGTCAATTTAAGTGTTGAATAATTTTTCTAAGTATTTGGTCAGCTTATGAAAGAATCACATCTTTGAGAGTTGCATAATATGTGGGTAAAATACTTTATCTAGTTGGAAAAAAACTTTTTTTTTCCCAAGCAGCTTTTTAAAGACCATTTTGCAGGCTCAAAGACAAGCAAGTGTTTTGTCTTGTTGAGTTTATTGTCTTCAGATGTGCAACACAAGAAAACAGACCATTAAAATTCATATTTTTTTCTTGGTCCTTCTGGCTGGCATTTAACACACCATTGAGCCTGATGGTGCAGACTGAAGTGCTTTGCTGCTCTTATGGATGCTATTGCTTATGAATACTTAGTATTTTTGGACAAAAAATATCTGTACCTCCCTGGAGTGTGGCTCTGTGTGTATGTCTATAGAAGTATTGTTATAGCAACCATTACAGGTAATTGGAACCAGAATGTCTTGAGCCTGTGAATGATGCATATTTTATGGTTCATCTTCTGTGTTGTTAAAGGCTTAAGGCTTATGAACTTACTTGCTTTTTATCCAGCAGTAGAATTCCAGTGTTTCAAATCACAACATTCATAGATTAAGAGGTGGGGAGCAGGAGATGAGGGCAAAAATACTACGATAAAAATATTAATGGAGAAAAAAAACAAGGTCAAGAATAGAGAAGCAAACAAAAAATGAATTTGGGAATATTGTGTACATTCAGCATTGGTGTTCAGATATGGATGATGAGATTGAAGAAGATGAATGCAGTAGAGTGTGTTTTTATGGGGAGAATGAAAAGGGAAATTCACAGGCTAATACTTCAGTAATGTTCTTACAATACAGAAAATTAATCTGTGGCAAGTAATATACTCATTTCAGAGGGCAGGTTTGCTTGTTTGCTACATTATGGTTTTGTAATTATGTCTGCATTTAGCTGCTCCTCAGCCACTGGAAACAGATCATTCTGCCCTGCAATTACAAATATTGATTTACAATGACATTTGTCTCTTGTAAAGTGTTTCAGTAACATCTGCAAAAACAGATGATGCAGAAGCATTAATCTCTCCATCTCTCTGATTTAAAAAATAAGTGGGTTTGTCCTGTAATGGCATGAAGGAACATAAATGTGATGAGTTTTTCAAAGAAAGGATTATCTTTCTAAACTTCCTATGCAGTGGCTGTAGGCATACAGATAAATATTATGGAATACTGCAAACACAGCAGCATTTGATTTTAATATGTTAAGTAAATACAAATAATAACATGCAAATGGCATATCCAGTTTATTCATTCAAAATGTACCCCAAAGTATAGCTGAAGTAAAACTAGTAAAAACTACAGACACACTACATAAGAGGGATGAGGTTCATTAGCAAATTTGTCTGTGCTCATGGCCTGAGTTCGTGTCTGTAGCCAAAACTGAAGTCTGCTGTATTTCTCATTCTTTATTCTCTCATTGTGAATGTCTCATATATTTTCCTCTATTTTTCCTATACAAAGCCCTTCACCAAATGGCTTCAAAACAGCATCCAAAAATAAAACATCTGACTTCTATAACAATACTGAAAGAATCATTAAGCAGCTATCTAAAACTGGCAAACTGGGAAAAGAATGGAATGTGAAGCCTCATCCCCTTCTAACATGTTATTCAATGTCTCTTCTCTCCTTGATGGAGGTGAGATATCCCCCACTACTTTTCAGTATTTCTTACCTCTTTTAAAAGCAATGCCCTGCTTAATATATTTTCAAAACACAGAAGAGTTTCTCAATGATACCATAAATAATAATAAGTCCAAAGAACAGTGTAGAAGAAAAATCTGCAATGCAAATTAGCCATGTAATAAGTTGAGATTCTTCCTACACCTACTCAGACCTTACTGACCTTTTCAAAGAGGAAGGATGTTATTTTTATCCCAGAAACTCTTCTTCTCCATTTGGAATGCCCCAAGTTTCCACTGCACTGCCAGAAAACATACAGGACTAGTGCTTTTCTGAAGATGGAGCTCAGCAGAAATAGAGTATATCATGAGGTCTTGGGTGCCAATCCACAGGACATGATTCAGCTCATCACTCACAGGCATCTGAACCTGTCCTTATCTGGACAGATTAAATCTCCATGGACTATGCTGGTAATGGAAGCTTAGACTCTAGGTAAATATATACATTTAGATTTCTAATTTTGAAATTGACTCTTACATTAGGTTGGCCATATGAATGACATTTCAAGGCATTAACTTTTATACCTTAGCTCAAGTCTTCTAGGTGGGCTTCATGTGGGCTTAATACCATCCATAAAGTATCCTTCAGAGATGTCATGAAAATAAATACTTTTAATATTGTAAGCTTTAATGGTAATGGAGCCTTTAACTTAAAATATTTATTGACTGCAATTTTAGAAAACACAAAGCAGCACTTTTCTTTCTGCACAGCAAAGCCCTCATAACCACAGGACTGGGCAGACCTATTATTTAGAAGTCAAAATCTTTCGTGCCCCATGTCTGAATATTTCTGTTCCTCTATGGTCCTGAGCTAGATTTATATATCAAGTGGAAAAACTCTCATATAATTGCAATTTTCACAAGCTTATATGCCTCATTCTCTTTATTTTCTTCATCATATTATGCACTGCCTGAGCTTGCAGGCTCTGTGTGATGGAAATCATGTCCTCTCTTCTATCCTTTTTCTGAACCCAGCATGAAGCATTGGCTGCAGCAGAAACCTGTATTACCATTGCAGTTAAAATATTTGCAATCAAACTAATATTGTGATGGACACATAGAACTATTTAGCTACTTTTGAAATCAGGCATAAAAACCCATTTAAGAGTAACAACAGCAAAGGGGTTAAAGATGCTCTGTCTTAAAATATTATATTTATGTAAAGGAAATTAGGAAGAAATCTGTTACTATGAGGGTGATAAGGCACTGGAACAGGTTGCCCAGAGAACCTGTGGATATCTCATCTCTGGAAGTGATCAAGGCCAGGTTGGATGAGGCTTTTAGCAACCTGGTTTAGTGGGAGGTGTCCCTGCCCATCAGAAAGGGATGGAACTAGATGATGTTTAAGATCCCTTCCAACCCAAACCATTCCATGATTCTGTGATTTACACTCAAGTTGGTACATCCCAAACTTTGATAGCACAGGATCAGCCACTGGCAGCAGTTCCACCAAAAGAAGCCACCCAGCTGGGCTGAAAAGTTGTTTGAAATTGCCCTAGTTTGAGACCAACAGCTCTCTGCTTTCACTGTAGCTGCTGTGATCAAATCTGCCAAGACTTCCATTGCATTTGTAAAATCAGTAAATGGGACAGATGGATGCCAAAGCAATCTCTGTCTCTGTGGCAGCTTATCTAATTAAACATTTAGACAGAGAAAGGTATAATTGCAGAATAATCTATCTGCCTTTATTGTGTGCTTTCCCTTAAGACACTCCTGCCTTTCTGACAGAGAAAATAAACTTTGACAGATGTTTACTTTCCAAGTAAAAAAGATAGTGGAGTTCTATTAACACAGGCCATATTCAATAGCAAAGCTATTTTTTCGCTGCACTCGATGCCAGCATTCTTTGTAGAACAAAGATTTTGGTACTGAGTAAAATTTGATTTACATGCCTGAGGGAATAATAAAAGAAACCTATTATGGAATGAAATGGGCTGTAATCACATTGAGAGGATAGAGATTGTTCCTTGGGTGAGGAGGGGGCAAGGCTACTGCCTGGTAAATGGCCTATTGAAGAAGAAAAACAGTGTTATCGGAGATCCAACATATGCCAAAGTTTGAGGAATGACATGTAATTGCTTCACAACACAGACTTCCCTCACTTTCAGCTGGAGACGATGTGCATGGAGTATTTAGCATAGGGCCACAGGCAGGGAAGGCACTGTTGGACAGAGAACACCAGGACAGAGGAACAAAGCCATCCTGCCATTCCCACTGGATTATGACTTAGCTAATGTTGACTCACATGCCATAGGTCAGCAACCAAATCCAAGGACAGGGTCATTCTCCTCACAGCACACAGTGCTCCTGGAGCAGGGCTCCAGTTCTGCTCCCGTGGCTAGGAGCCAGCCTCAGCTGCTGCTGGACTCAGCACAAGATAGGCAGGGAATGGTTTCAATTACCAAAGGAACAGCTGCTGCTCCAGAAGACATGGGTGAAACCAACCCCTTCTCCAAGAGCTACTTGAACTGAGCAAAGAGCTGGCCTGCAGGCCCAGAGCACAGCTGTACAGTGTTACTTTGCTTTTCAAGCTCAGGACACTCATTAGGTCAGCAGCAGCTTCTCATGACCACAGCTCACAGACCTGAGCAGGGACTGACCTCCACCACATCCTCCATCTGTCTCCTCTAGCACTGTGTCCAGCAAACAACATTGTGCTGAAAATTCAGGATGCCTGCTGCAATTTTAAGGACCCTGTGCCCAGTAAGCTCTCTGTCACACATGCTGCTCCTGTTAATGGCATTTCTGCATGGATTTATAAACAGAAATGCTGAGCTCCTAAAAGATTTCTAACTCTCTTTCTTGTTACTCCTAATGACAGGTCTGATGTCTGCCCTTCTATCAGGTTATTTTGCTGTAATTTTACAAGGAATTTTGCCCCATGATTGTGCACTGTGTAAATGCAATTCTAATTATGCAGAAATTATTATTCTGGTTATGCAATGGTATCTATTACATTTCAAGGCAAATGATGAAAGTTACGGAGCTATGTCAAAAGATCTAGTAATAAAAGGAGTTTGGTGGCAAACACCGGAGAAGAAAAAAGCAGTACAGAAGCAGATGCTTTCTGATTTGAAGGTTTGAATTGTCCTCGTTTCCAGAATCCTGCAGAAACGATTGCAGTTGACAGCCACACTTCTTGTGATAGACATAATGTCATTCATTGCTTTATACTTGAATGACTTGGATGCTATACAGTCTGTCAAGTCTAAATCTATTTAAGTCATGACAATTTATGTTATAGTACAGTACATTACTTGTTTTGATCATAAGACTAAAACCATTCTTGCATGAAATGAACTGAAACTTGAAAAAATACAAAACCCAAGCAAGTACTCTTTTCAAAGCAACTGAAATTTTCCTGTCTGTGAGATGGACCAACAAACTGCAAATCCAGAGCAGCAATGCAGAAAACTAAACCTTCCTCCATCTCTACCCTGAGGTGTTCCGATTAGTGCGATCAAGACCGAGAAGCATCAGCCAAGTATCTCATGCCAGTTAATACATTCTGGTGTGAGATCTGCTCTGCAGACAGGAGGTTACCTTTTAGGTACAGTGTTTGGTTTATTGCCTTTTGTCAGAACTTGATCATTGCAATATTTGGTTTTCTTTTTTTTAAAGACTGAAAATAACTGAAAGTTGCATAGAGTAAACATCTGGTATAGTTCTTTGACTTGCCAGCTGTGGTGGAAACAGAGATTATGAAAAGGAAATGAAGGAAAGTGGGAGTACTTATGATTCCTGGTTCTGTGAACAGGTGAGGTAGAAGTTTCTTCAACTCTGAGGTGTTTTATTCCTATACTAAAAGTCCTAAATTATTTCTTAATTTGCAAGGTAAGATTTGGTATACAACATTTTTATTGGAACCTCTTGTTACCCAGTTAGTTCCAGGCACATTTTAAGAAGGTTTAACCAGAATACAAAGAAAAAGTTTCAGCTTTCTATGTGAAACTCCCTGTTAAAATTTTTGTATTTTCTCAACTAGATTTTTTTATTCCCTGAATTTTTAAAATCAAAACATCTTCCTCCTAATTTGTGTTTTCAAGTTTAGAGGCCTTCTTGTGTTTGCTTGTTTGTTTTGTCTTCCCTTCTTGATGGCTGATTCATTTTTGTCTAGAGTGAATAAAGTGAAAATAGGAAAAAAATTAGCTGAGAGGAAGAAGTCACCAGGTACTAGAAATCACACATAGGAAGTGAACTTCTCACTTTCTGTAGACCTAAATTAAACTACATTAAATGACCCAATTAATTTAATCTCCAAATGTATATTTAAATACTATTTTTCACTTTACATTTTACAAATCATCATAATTCTCAATCAATCTCTTTTCCAATAGCAAATATATTCATTAATATGATAACATTTTTTACTGCATTTGAGGATTTTTATCCTTTCACCCTAACTCTCTTTTGTCACTTTCTGTTTTACATTATTCCAGGAAAAAGTAATTCTTTGAAAAATCTCCTTATATGATTAGTGTACAATGAAAACTAAAAGACAAAGATTGGAAATAGAGGGCTTTAATTAGGCTTTGCAATAAGAGGATGAATTTGGGAAAACTAATATAACCATGAAACCTCATTGTTCAAACATAAACCCAGATACCTTGGCTTGCCAGGGTGATCAGCAGCAAATCCTATTTGCAAGATAGTGGAAGGAGCAGGACTGTGCTGTGTGACTGCTTTTAACAGCTGCCTTGAAATGGAATCTTGAGCAAACAGCTGCAAAGTGATGAGATGTGCAGGCACTGCTGTATTGAGAAGTGTGGTGAATTCCCAGGAAAACAGCAAATTAAGATGATGCACCCAAAAGAGGTCAGCATGAGGTCTCAAAAGAAAAAAAAAGAGGGGCAGAAAATAGAGAATAGTATTCTCAAATGCCTGTATATCCATCCATAAATATTAAATGGAACTGTTTAAGCAGAGGGAAAAACTTGGTAATACAACCCTTTGCAAAGGGATTTAGATGAGATTTAGAGAGCAGTGAGTGCAGCATGAGTTTGTAACATGATGCTGTTGTTAAATACAAAAATCAAGAAGCCTGTGTTCTTTTCTTCCACAGAGGGTTCTTATCACTCTAGGATATTCTTATCTATCTAACTATCTATGTGTTTTCTGCTGAAAGAAGAAAAAAACCTTTTCTGTGCAATACTACCCTGAAAGAATGATCTGTCTGCTTTTCTCTTTATTGGAGAATGTGCTGAAAAATTACAGTGAGTTGAGAATAAAGTGCTGACAGTGATTAAGGATGGGTAAGAGTAACTTATGAGAATGCTTACACACTCCTAAAGGTGCCCTTACACAACCTTGGCTTTCTTTGATGGCAAAGCTGCTTAAGACCTCCATACCATCCTCACAGCCTCTGATTGCTCATTTTCTTTCCCCACACTGCAGGTTCCTGCTCCCTCAGGACTGCCAGTGCAGCTGCTGATAAGGCCATTTCACATATCACCCAGATCACTGGAACCCTGAATTCAGAAAAAAGAAATTACAGTCTCTCTTCTCTCCAGAAAGAAATGGGAGAACTGGCTACCCTGGATATAGAAAAGGATGAGGTTCTTAATGAATTCTTTTCCTCAGTCCTCAACTCCAAGTGCTCCATCCACCCTGACCAGACTGAAAAGTGTAAAGGTGGAGACTGGGAGGATGAAACCCCAAACCCACTGTAGAAGAGGATCAGGTTTGAGACCATCTCAGGAGCCTGAATGTGCATAAGTCCATGGGACCTGATGAGATTAATCCTCGGGTCCTGAGGGAAGTGGCTGATGAAGTTGCTAAGCCACTATCTATAATTTTCCAGAAATCCTGGCAGTCAGATGAAGTCTCTGATGACTGGAAAAAGGGAAACATAACCCCTATTTTCAAAAAAGGGAAAACAGAAGAACCAGGGAAATATAGACCAGTCAGTCTCATCTCTGTGCTAGGCTAGATCATGGAGCAGATTGTCCTGGAAGCTGTGCTTAGGCACATGAAAAGCAAAGAGGTGATCAGTAATAACCAACATGGCTTTACCAGGGTCAAGTCATGCCTGACAAATTTGGTGGCCTTCCATGATGGGGCATCAGAATTTGCAGATAAGAGCAGAGCAACTGATACCATCTACCTGGACTTATGCAAAGCATTTTATACTGTCCTGCATGACACCCTTCTCTCTGAATTGGAGAGACATGGATTTGATGGGTGGACCACTCAGTGGATAAACAACTGGCTGGATGGTCACACGCAGAGAGTTGTGGTCAGTGGCTCATTGTCTGTGTGGAGGCCAGTGAGGAGTGATGTCCCTCGGGGGTTGGTGCTGGGGCCGATACTGTTCAACACCTTTGTCCGTGACATGGACAGTGGGATTGAAGGGCCTATGAGCCTGAGAGGGACTCTTTGTTAAGATCTGTAATGATAGGACAAGGGGTAATGGATTCAAACTGAATGAGGGTAAATTTAGGGTAGATATCAGAAATAAGTTTTTTACTGTAAGGGTGGTGAGACACTAGAACACCTGGCAGTGTTCAAGGCCAGGCTGGATGAGCCTTGAGCAACCTGATCTAGTGAGGAGGTGTCCCTGCCCATGGCAGGGAGGGTTGAGACCAGGCAATCTGTAAGGTTCATTCCAACCCTTA
>NW_008693146.1:0-852 GCF_000695815.1 Acanthisitta chloris | reverse complement strand
ATAGTAAAAACCACAAAAAAACCCCAAGACAAAACACTGCATGATTTTAATGGTGAAAAGCAATTCGCTCATTAAAATTTACAGTTGGTAAGTTCATTACCAAATACTTCCCAAGGCTTTAAAAATAAGTCTTTATTGAGAGTTGATTATTGAGCTAGCAAAATAATTTTATCAGAAATTTTTCTGTCCAGTAGTGTATTCTGAAAGTCCATTATATCCTTAATAAATAAGCATACAATATGATAGATAAGATGTGTAGCCAGAGGAACATTTTCCTGCAGACTTTGTTTTGCCTGTGTCCTCAATCTTCATAAACACAACACTATGTGTTTTCTTATGTATCCAAAGACACTTAATTGCAGTTTCCCACTCATAATAGTGATGACAAAGTGTTTATCTGAAAACCTTCAAAATTATTGGAGCAGCAGCTGACATTCAGAAATAGACATCTGAAAAGATATTCTCCAAGATTTTGAAACTGACATTCAGAAATAGACATTTGAAAAGATATTCTCCAAGTTTTTGAAGTAAACAGTCATATGGCCTTTACATATTTAAGTGTTCAAAGCATAGTCAGAAATCATCAACATAATTTACTAAGAGCAGGTATTCCCTCCAAAGACTTAATTTTGCAATAATTAAAACTGTCACATTGATGAAAAAAAAATAAACAGAATATTCTACCCCAATGCCACCAAAATAAACTCCCCAAAAAAACCAACAGCAAAAAAAGATATTTTATATCTATACCTAGATATTTTTTATCTTTAGATATTTATATCTATATCCTATGCCTTGCAATGAAGTAAAGATTTCTTGACATTTATAGAACAACAATTTTTCAAAATTAAG
>NW_008693145.1:1489-4877 GCF_000695815.1 Acanthisitta chloris | reverse complement strand
CTGTGTGATACTCAGTTTAAAAAGCAATGCTGCCCTGAGGGTGGTTTTTAGCTTATAGATCATGTCCAGCCACTCAGATATTGTCACCTGTCCACTGTTCTTCAATGGCTTTAATTTGTTGGTCTGTGAACTTCCAGAACGTGGCCATTTTTTTCCATTCACGGGGTTTTAACTGGTTGTATGCCAGATTCCAAAGGGAGGAACGGATTTGCTGGGTCTGTGTGCTGTGGTCTTGTTTGAAGGACAAGCTGAAGTCTGACCCAACATCACTATGAGCCAGGTGTTTCTGAAAGAGAAAGCAGATAAATGTTGCCACAGAGCTGGGAACCTTCGCTTATCAAGCAGTGAACACTGTGTCCTGCATAGCAGATGTAGCTACTGACAGATGATTTCCTCAGTGCCTGTAAAGGAACTGTGTGGCCCATAGAAACAGAACTGGCACAAAGTCCTTCTGTACCTGCTGCTATGTATTGCTAAGTTAACTGCACAATAAGCCACTTTCTTTCTCTGGTACTTGATACACAAAAGCAAAGTAAAAGCAAGTACTGTGCCTGTACTGCTGTGCTCCTTGGCTCTGTCTGCTTTGTATGTCATTCAGTGCCTGTAAAGGAACTGTGTGGCCCATAGAAACAGAACTGGCACAAAGTCCTTCTGTACCTGCTGCTATGTATTGCTAAGTTAACTGCACAATAAGCCACTTTCTTTCTCTGGTACTTGATACACAAAAGCAAAGTAAAAGCAAGTACTGTGCCTGTACTGCTGTGCTCCTTGGCTCTGTCTGCTTTGTATGTCATGAACGTAACGTGGTTGGGTTTCCTCTTGCTCCTCAAAGCGCTAACCTCTCCCTGAGAAGAGGCTAAGCATCAGCAGCACTGCCCTGGCTCAAGCTGTTCCTGCCTCTGTCCTGTCAGCTTCACTTGGCTCAAGTGGGACTTCCAGACCCTTTGCTGGCAGCAGAGCCATTGGGTTTAGCATGCAGAGCCCCATTCAGCACCAGTATGCACAGGGGTGTTCAACCTGGATCTAATTTTATTGCCTAATCATAGCAAATATGCCTTTTCGATAAGCAGAAGCAGGTAGAAACCAAAACCACAAGGATTTCACCCTCCAGATCAAAAGCAATGTTGCTACTGCATGTGTTGCTCACCTGAAACAGGAGTGATGGGTGGTTGCTGCTTGTTTGGGCACCTCTGCACACACCACATCAGTCAGTGATTTCAGCCCTAGCTGAGCAGTGCCCAGGGAACAGTCTCATTCCCAGGCAGGTAAGATCAAACTGCTTCTGTATTTCATTTCATTTATGTACTAGTGCTGTTTCAAATCAATCTCCAAAGGGAATAAAAGTGTCTTCAGGAAGTGAATTGAGCAAAGCAAAAAAAGGAGGTGGCACCATGCCACATTTTAAAAGTGCTAAGAATGAAGTGCTTCATTCCAGATTAAATTTGGAGCATGAAGTGCTTAATTCCAGATTAAATTCACATTTAGGGTTATTTTCCAACCTTGTGAGAGTCTTAAAGGAAAAAACAGCTCTCAGTTCAGTAATTAGGCATTGTCACATATGTTTGACTCCATTCTCCTGATGACGACTGTATTTCATAGAATCATAGAATCATAGAATTTAGGGGTTGGAATGGACCTTACAGATCATCTAATCCCTAGGTCAGGGACACCTCCTCACTAGATCAAGTTGCTCAAGGCCTCATCCAGCCTGGCCTTGAACACTGCCAGGGTTGGGGCAGCCACCACATCCCTGGGCAACCTGTGCCAGTGTCTCACCACCCTCACAGGAAAAAGTTTCCTTCTCACATCCAACCTAGACTTTCCCTCCTTCAGTTTGACCCTGTTACCACATGTCCCATCATTGCAGCCTAGACTTTCCCTCCTTCAGTTTGACCCAGTTGCCACTTCTCCTATCATTGCAGGTCCTTCTCCCTCTCTGGCTCCTTCTAGGTCCTTCAGATATTGAAAAGTTGCTCTGAGGTCTCCACACAGTCTTCTCTTCTCCAGGCTGAACAGCCCCAACTCCCTCAGCCTGTCCTCATAGGGGAGATGCTCCAGTCCTCTTAGCAACTTTGTGGCCTCCTCTGGCCTTGCTCCAACAGTTTCATGACCTTCTTATGTTGAGGACACCAGAACTGTGTGCAATATTCCAGGTGGGTCTCACCAGAGCAGAGGGGCAGAATCACCTCTTTTGCCCTGCTGCCCACACTCCTCTGGATGCAGCCCAGGATTCCATTGGCTTTCTGGGCTGAGCTCACCCTGCAGCTCATGCTGAGCTTCTCATCCACTCTCACTCCCAAGTCTTTCTCCTCGCTGCTGGTCTCAATTGCTTCTCCACCCAATCTGTAGCTGTGCCTGGGATTGCCATGGCCCAGATGCTTCCTGACATATGCAAGGCAGTTTAGGACATTCTGCAGGACAGCTTCAGGGTCTACCCAGTTCAGTGTTTCTCTTGTGAAGTTTAATTAAAACCCACAGCAAAAAACCCACAAGCAAACAAAAATCACCTTTTTTTCCCTCATCCCTTTGCAGCTCCAAAGCTTCTCTTTGGCTGCTCATTGTGTTTTGAGGCAATAGCAAGGTGGGACAATAACAGCAGTCCCCAAACCCAGTCAAAACCAGCCTGGAAAGTGATAGGGAAGGGTTCGTTAGAAGCCATAAATAATATTGTTCACTTCCCCACAGCTACATGACATTTCCTCTCATGGCTAATGTTTTGTCACAGATGATAACTCAGACCAATGTAACAGACAGTTCTTACAACAATGGTTCAAAATAGTTTCCTGTATGGTAACACCACCTGAACATCACATTGCATAGCTGTAAGATCTAGGCTTCTCCTGAGGGCTGTGCTCTCAGCTTCAGGCAGTGGAGTAGAAACACTTCCATGTTTATTTCCCAACATCTCTGGTGCTCTTGCAGAAAAGCCTCTGCTTAAAAATCTTGACTTCTCTTCAGGCAATTCCATAAACAATGCCAAGAGGTTAGGAGCAATATGGGCTTGCTGCTGTCAGACTTGTCATGTCTTCTGTGGCAACAGATGACTTCACTTCTAATTCCCCTTTCAGCAAAAACAAACAATATGTAGCTGACAACTCCAGCTGAACTGGAGCAACCAAATATGCACAATACAAGGTGTTCGTGGAGGAACTTTTCATGATAATTATAATCCACATCTGTGATTCCCCAGCCCTGTAACATTACATGCCATGGATTTGGCCACACAGGGCAGGAGTGGGGTGGCAAAACCGGCTGATTCCTGTGCCTGCACTGGGATAGGATCAGGCTGCTTGTACACTTGGCTAACCTAGCAGGAAGCAGGAGCAAGAAATAAGTCCCAGGTTGGAATGGCAGTTACCCTTTGCCCTTTAAGGAAGCCCATCCCTGG
>NW_008693145.1:0-1005 GCF_000695815.1 Acanthisitta chloris | reverse complement strand
CAAGTTGCTCTGAGGTCTCCACACAATCTTCTCTTCTCCAGGCTGAACAGCCCCAACTCTCCCAGCCTGTGCTCATAGGGAAGGTGCTCCAGTCTCTGATCAGCTTTCTGGCCTCCTCTGGACTTGCCCCAGCAGTTCCATGTCCTTCTGATGTTGAGGACACCAGAACTGTGTGCAGCACTCCAGGTGGGGCCTCACAAGAGCACAGTAGAGAGGGACAATTACCTCCCTTGACCTGCTGCCCAAACTCCTTTGGATGCAGCCAAGGATTCAACACACAACATAAGGAACAGAAGAGGGAGCTCCCCCCAAAGCAGCTGAGCCCTTGCTAGCCAAGGAGTGACAGACACCTGCGCTCACAACTCTCCAGCCACAGATTTTACCATACCAAAGGGTGCAGGGATCAACACGGATCCAGGTTATCTCAGCCCTGATGCTCCTGGCACCGTTTGAATTTGGGTTAGAATCCCTCTCCACTCCTTTATCTCTCTGTGCAGAACATGATGCCTAATTTTACAGCTAGTCAGGAATAAAACCTGAGTGAGGTAGAGACTTTCCCATTCCTAACCTCAATTTATCAAGGTCAGTCTGGCAGCCTGTCAGAGGGAACCACCTCAGGCAAAAGGCACTTCGAGATCAGAACTAGCCGTTCCCTTATAACTGTCTTCAGTGTAATGAAAGATACCTCTTACCTGTTTCATGGCATAATACCTTTCTGCCTTAATGATCATATCTACAATGAGGGCATGATTGCTCCTTGATGCCACAGCTAGGGCAGTTTTTCCATGCTGAAAACAGAGATAGAGAATCAGAACATTAACTCAGGTAAGCCACCGCTAGGGCAGTTTTGCCATGCTGAAAACAGAGATAGAGAATCAGAACATTAACTCAGATAAGTGTATCATAGAGGACACAGAACTATTTGCGGAGCCCCATTCCTTTTTTTTTTTTTTTTTCCCAGGAAAAGTTGTTTGCTACAATTTTATGGCTTTGGGGTATCTACAA
>NW_008693144.1:0-1175 GCF_000695815.1 Acanthisitta chloris | reverse complement strand
TCAAAGCTGATGTGATCCAGTATGATTTTGGAAGGGGGACTGGATGTTGAGGACGTGGCACTGAAGAGTACTGGAGGAGAGTGAGGCTGATGGTAGCTTCATGAAAAATTTCCCTTTTCTAAAAATGGGGGTTATATTTATCTTTCTACAGTCATTGGGCACTGCATCTGACCGCCACGATTTCTTGAAATTTATAGACAATGGCTTAGCAACTACATCTGCCAGTTCCCTCAGATCCCAAGGATGAATCTCATCAGGACCCATGGACTTCCTTTTGCCTTCCTTTTGCCTGCGGCATACCTGCAGAAGCCTTTCTTGTTATCCTTCATGTCCCTCAGTTCCACCTGTGCCTTAGCTTCCCTGACTGTCTCTAGCTTCTCTTGCAACTTCTCTGTATTTCTCCCTATCCATTTGTCCCTCCCTGTCCATTTGTCCCCCTTTCCACCACCTAAAAGCCTCTTTTTTTTCCTCCTGAGTTTCCTCAGCACTTCCTTATTCCTCCATGGAGGCCTTCTGGCATTTTTGCCTGATTTCTTCCATGTTTGGATGCATTGGACTTGAGCTTGGAGTAGATGATCCTTGAATATCTGCCAGCAGTCTTGGGGCCCTCTGCCTTCCAGGACATCATCCCAAGGGACTCTGCCAAGAAGGTCCTTGAAGAGGCCAAAGTTTGCTCTCCTGAAGTCCAGGGCAGTGAGCTAGCTGTGTGTGGTCCTCACTACCCTGTGGATATCGAACTCCACCATCTCATGGTCTCTACAGCCAGGGCTCCCTTGGAGCACCACGTTCCTCACCAGCTCCTTCGTGCCGGTGAGCACAAGGTCCAGCATGGCTTCCCTTCTTCTTGGTTCCTCTGTCATCTCTGTAAGGAATTTATTGTTGACACATTTGAGGAACTTCCGGGATTGCCTATGCACTGACACTTTGCACTTCCAACAGATATCAGGGTGACTGAAATCCCCCATGAGGCCCAGGGCTTGTGAGCTTGAGGCTATTCTCCTCTGTCTGTAGAGGACTTCATCCACACCCTCCTCCTGATCACGTGGTCTATAGCAGACCCTCACTCTAACATTCCCTGTCCGAGCCCTACCCTTAATCTTGACCCACAGACTCTCGACTATTTCCTCACCCATCCCCAGGCTGAGCTCCACACTCTCGAGCTGCTGATTGGCCTC
>NW_008693143.1:0-9070 GCF_000695815.1 Acanthisitta chloris | reverse complement strand
TTAAAATTATTAAAATTAAAATTATTAGCTTTTGCATCAAATTACTGCAAAAAGGCTTTAGGTTTCTTGCTTAACTGTGCTCATGAAGTGAGAGAGTACAGCACAGTACATCATAGAAATACTTACTTGAAATCACAGCTAGTGCATGGTAGAGTCCCACATGCCAAAGTGAGCTGAGACAGGAGGCATTACAAACCTCCTCAGGAATATTGCTGTACCAACAAATCTGAAGGTCAGACCAATGAGTTTGTAAAAATTTAACTAAGAAATTCTTACCACTCTTCCCGCATTACCTAACATCCAAAACTGCTGATTACAAGGTGATTAAAACATAAACTCAGATGTTTTAGAATCTGAAGTCAGAAAGAGAGAATCATCCACAGGTGGAAATTAAAGTGTCACTCAAATGCCTGAATGTACATTTAATTAAGTAACACACTTCATATAGACCTTGGCATTAGCTTTTTTGGCCATGTAATGTAATGAAAAAAGCCTCACATGAGGACATTAAATGAAGACAAAGCAACGATCCGCACCACAGGACTTGTCTACACAGGAAAGAGCTCAGAACAACCACTGCAGAGTATCTGTTCTGCAACAGCTCCCCAAGGGGACACTTTTTTGCAATATGTATGCATTTGTGTGGTTGAGCTTAATATACACGAGAAGTGAACTATGTTAAAAGCAAGCAAAGGCATCCATCATGGAAAATAAGACCATCTACTTGAGGAACTGCCACACCATAGCTGCTGGGCTCTCAATTCCGCACTTCACATTGTTCCCCAGTAACCACCTTACACAGATCAATCCAAAGTGCACTGCTTTTTTGCTGTAAATGTACAAAGTGAAGGAAATGGAACAATAAACCACATAGATTTGTGATGAGGTAATAGTTAGCCAGAAGCTGCTCATGGTGCCAAACTATTGCTGCAACTCACACATGGAGTCTGACAAAGTCCAGACTGTCAGCTGCAAAGAAGCAACAACAGTCCAGCACTACTCACACCCTACAACATGTTTCTGTGGCCGTAAGTGGCATTGCAGATGATTCTGAGGCAATCAAGAAGCTGTTTCAAAGATACTAGTGCATAGAGTGCAATTTATATCGCACGTTCAAATATTACACAGATGCTTCTTCCTGCTTGTTCCATGTAGATGTTTGAATGAGTCTGAAAAATATAGCAGCATTTCTTCAGTGTAATGCCTTTAAGGCAATGAGTACACTCTTCCAAAAGGGGTGGGATAACTGGGAATCGGGGAGGGCAAAACCTGTCTGATGTGGCTATGCCAGGCAGTAGGAGGGATCTGATCCACCTGATTTACAATTGAAAGAACTAATCAAGATCCCCTAAAATGCAAGAGGGACTTCTGAAGAAGAGATGGTTTTGCTCATCCATCTCCTTTGTTTAAAAAAGTAGTTCAGGAGATTTCAATCGCCTGTACATGGAAAATTTTTTTTGCAGCAATGAAGTATTGATACAATTATAAGTGACAGGTATTGACATATTAAATGCTGTAGTAGAGGTTGCCTATGTATGGGAGTTGTATCACCATCTGACAGTAGTAGTATCATTCTGACTGTGCAGGTGTGTCTAAAATAATAAATCCTTGTCAAAGAGTTCACTAAATTGGCATTGGGTATAATTATGCCTATGCTGCAGAAGAGTAAGTCATGCTAAGGTAACAGAGCTTTAAATCAACATAATACATTAGTACTAAGAATTGTATCAGTATATTTATTCTGCTAAAAAAATACCACCCTGAATGGCATCTGCACCAGCACAAACCCTGCATATAACCAGGCCACAGTGCCAAGATGGGGTAATGGCAGGAGAAGTCCAACAAGGGATCAATATCCCATTGTTCCCTGGCCTAGTGAGAGCTACCCACAAACACCACCTCAGAGCACTGGGAAGGCAAGATGACAGCACTTAGCTTAAATGTTTCTTGTTTTCTCCTAAATGTGATTGTATGATTTGGCATCTACATGAACCAACAGCAGAGTCAGTGAAACTCAACTGATGCACAGTAACTTGTTCAGCTGCTACATCTTTGGCAGAGACATAAGCCCTGAGTCTTTGTTGTCAAAGTACCGGTGGGAAATATTTGTTCTGTGTGTGTAACCAGAACAAGTGCATTCTCTCCAGCTGTTAGGAAAAGGAGTCCATTTCCCAGTAACACAACCAGTGTCATAATGCCAGACCCTGTAAATCTTGATCTTTCCAAACCTGCTTCATCAAATTGTGCCTCTGATGCTCCTGATCTTCTAACTCCATTGGTAGCCACCTGTCTGCAGCTTCTTTTAAAATATTCACCACCAACTTGACCCCTCCCATCCATGCTCAACTCAGACAAAAACAACCAATGCAAATGCTTTTCAAAATGACTAATTCCTTCCAGCCTCTTTATTGTCATCCTTGGCTGCCATAGCTGGTACTCTAACTTCCTTCTGCCTGAGAGGAACAAAAAGTTACCTCAGCAAGTCACTGTACAGAGACTGTTTAGAAGTCCTGCAGAAGTCACCTCACTGGGTAAGACCCACCTGCCCCTCAGACTTGGGGTATCAGCAGCAGAAGATGCACGTTTCTGAGGCTTCAGGAGTGTGGTGAGAATTAAGGGGTAATCTGCCAAAGGAAACAGATGCTAACTTAGAAATACGCCTGTACAACCTGCTTAAAGCAGGGCTCCCTCTAAAGTTTATAAATAATGGCTAATTTGAAAAAATTTCTCCAGATGTGGAATAAATGGCACATGAGAGTTTGTCACAGGCTTATTCACATCAAAAGAAAAAATGGAAAGGTTTACACTAACTGATAGCATTTGGACCAAGAATACCACAAGCCTCTTCTTATTCCACTTCTTTTTATGAAAGTATCAGGGCAATGGTGGGCAGTGCACACTAGTCCAGACACTGTCTTTCTTATGATATGCACATTTTCTGTTCAAACCAAATGCCAACTTACAGCCAAGCCTCTGCAAGCCAAGAGAAAAAGCTACCATTTTATAGCCAGTCTGAACCAGACATCTCCCACTTGAGGTATAGATTGCTCTCAGTTGCTGCTCTGGACCCTGGAGGCACAGGTGTTTTCAGAGGATGAATTAAATCCTAAGCAATCTAAATTGCCTGAAGGAGATGTTTGTGCCTTGGCTACAGGCAGCTTACCCAGTGTAGGCAAGGAAAATAGGGCAGCCAGCTCCTTGGCCATTGTGTTTTGTATCCCAGTAAAAAGGGCCACAAATAAGAAGAGAAACTGGGAAACACGGAAATAAACACTCATCTGGAATCCCTTTCAAGAACAAGATTGTTCTGGTCTCATATTCTGCAAGAAACCAGTAAGAAATTGCAGATGGAAAATCAGTGTCTGTGGCTCTTCCAGTCAACCTCTGCTTTACACTATTATTATCTTCTCTGAAACAGTCACAAATATCAAGACAAATTTGAGGACTGTATACTTTACCTCTCTAGCATTTGCCCTGGATGTTGATTCTAATTTGTCAGTCTGGTGGATTCATGCAAATAAACACAGTGGCTTTATGTTATTTTATTTAAACTGACTTAAAGAAACAAAGCTGAACAGAATAAAAATTGCCTAGAAATAAAGGGAGGAAACAACAAAAAACTTGTAAGAAGCAAAGTTAGAGGGGAAAAGGAAATGAAAATCTGTATTCCTTTGCTTCTATCAAATATGTAAATGAGGAGTCCCTTTAAAAATATTCCCATTTCTTTCATCCTTGTTTATTTTCACAGCAGAATATCATGCAAGTCCTGCAGGCTGGCTAGAAAACTCTATGCAACACCAAGTATGTGGCAATGGATCATAGCTCTTTCTGATGGCTTTCAGTTTTTAATAAGGCATTTGGCTTCTGCTCAAGTTGAAAAGATAGGTATAGGGATTTCATTAATAATTCTTTTCTTCTCAATTGATAATTTTCTTCTTCAGAATAGAAACATTGAGCCTACCATTTTACCTTGTCTTCAGGTCAGATATATGGAAAACTGGAATTACTTATGGGTAAAAAAGGAAAAAAACAGTCTTTTTTTCATATTACACGCAAATCCAAATAATCCTCTCCCTCCCACAGTCTGACCCAATTTTGCTTGGGCAGACTTTGTGCTTCTAAGCCAGGCACCTTTGAGACTGCAAATTTAGCAAATACTACTGAATATGAGAGCACAGCACTTGTAAAATCAATTCAAAGCTACTGCACTCATTGCACTAAAATGTCCAGTGTACTGACAACTTGCCTGTTCTAACCAAAAGTCCTTCCTTAGCCATCTCACATAAATGAACAAATCAACGCCAAGAATTTCATTCCTTCAGCAGTTTTAGATATCAGAGCATCTGCCCAAGATGCATGAGGGAACATCCTACTCACAGGTAGGAGTATTTAAATATGTTCAACTGATTATTGCCATACAAACTTGGAAAATGGATAAAAATTAGAACATCAGCAAATGTGCTGATTTCATGTTTTATTGCAAATAAGCTACAAAGAGAGCACTACTTGCCAAACACAACAGGACACCATGGTTGAGGGACAATTGTTTTCCACCACAGAACACAAACTAGTAAGGGGAAATATTTGCAGAGTTCCTTCTTTTCTTCTTCTCCCTCTTTTCTTAGTGCTTACACCTTCCACAACATGAAAGCACTGAGCATCTTTGATGAGCTTTTTTCAGCATTGCAGTCATTGACACAACTCCTCTCATCATTTATTGATGCTTCCAAAGAGTAATGCCTAAGAATCCTACTACAGCCCAAAACTGCATTATTTCCTTCCCTCTTTAGGCACAAAAAGGAAATTATAGAAAAGTCTTAAAAATATTTTTTTTAAAACTTTGTGTCCATAGTATGTCATGTGTGTTTGTTTTTTAACTATAGTTCTTTAGTTCAAAGCAGCATACCTCGCAAATTTAAGAATCCTCCTTTTTATCTGGAATTTTTCATGATATGATCAAACAGATGGGATCCAGATAGTCCTGTAGCATTTTCTGGATGCAGAAATTTATTCAAATCTAATTAAATAGCTGAGGGATTATAAACATGTAATAACAAACACAGCATTTTAATCACTCTGTGACTTGAGCTAGGTCTATGTTAGCAAACAGTGGGATGCCAACAGGAAATGCTCTGCAGTACAAACCAGCTTGTGCAGAGGATGTCACCTTCACCCTCTGCATGCTCTGGAAGTTTTGTTCCAGGATGGCTTTGTCAGTGGTTGGGCTTCAGCTTTTTGTTATGTTTCAGGTGAAACATTTCTTATGTGTCTTCTGGGACTGCTCCATGCAATGAACCAAAGAGCAGGAAGGGTGAGCAACCAGAGATTTTCTTCAAAAAGGAAGAAACAAACATCTGAATCATCTGAAGCAAAATGTTACTGTAGATAAATGCACACTTAAGTTCGCCCTTATGAAAAAATGGATGGCCATAGCTGTGGCAGATTTAATCTCAAAACAAAGTGATGTAAAGGTAGCAGAATAAAAACTTATTTCAGCAGAAATTTTAAGAGAGAGTTGTCATGGAATAAAGTTCCGCTTTTTTTTTTGGCTGAAACATGGAGAAAATACTTTACATAGATTCAATAACTCTCTGAAATGCAAAGTTTATCACGTAATTGAGAGGCAAGTTCTTGGCATAGATGAAGAAGTCTATCAGGCCAGTCAATGCCAGCAACAGGCCCCATTGCTCATACCAGCACTAACAGGTGCACCCGAAGAAATTCTCACAAAAAAATCTTGATGCAACGCATTCTTGGACACAATACAACTAGCACAAAAAAAGCTGGACAAAAATAGCATGAAAACTTCACAGAAAATGCACAGGAATTTCCTTTATGCAAATTATCAACTGTCAACAGAACTAAATTTGCAACACCATTTTTCTAAAGCTCCCTCTTGCTTCTGATTTCTATCCCTTTCCTTAGGAAATTAATCTCCTTTTTTCAGTCCTTTGGTCTTTTTCTCCTCCATCTTTCCTGTTGTTTTCCTAGGATGTTATATATACATATATCAGCTGCAATAATCTTGAATTTTGTTGTTGAGCTGAAAGCTTTTTCCACTATAGTAGATCTGATGGTAGATGCTCTGAGCAGCAACCAACCAGTCTCTCTGAATCTTTCACCAGACAGCTTTATATAGGTCAAGGCAAACTGAGAGCATGTTTTTGCTGCCAGAAGGAAGGAGGAAAAGGAGTTGGAACATACAACCCCCATCATCCATGAATAAATGGAGAGCAGAATATAAAATAAGAAAGAGCAATAAAGATTACTTAGATGAGGAAAATTTTGTTCATGCTAGCAAAAACAGGGCACATTGACCAAATTAGGCTACAGAAACAGAAACCCATCCCTTTGAGGAAATTCATCAAGAAGGTCTTGGGCAGATCTTCCACTTCAGAATCACAAAATGTGGACATTGTGATGATTGGCATCTGGTCCTTTTGAAGCAAGCTTTCCTATAAAAATAGGAAGGAAGAAAAGTTCTGTAGGAGCATCATTCACATGTTCATTCTACTGTTTGCCACAAACAGTCATCTTAGTAAGGGATGACACTTTTCAGTTTTCATTCTTTCCTGGAATATATCCTTATGAAATGTGATAATTCAGTATGGCACTGAAGTGAAACAGAACAAAAAAAATTCTGGAAAATTAATTAAAGATTGAAGTCCTATAAATAAGCTGTTTGGAACTTTGAACAGACCTTCTCCAAAAGAAAAAATTGTTCCCTATCATAATGGTCCTTTAATTTTTTTTCATTAAGAGCACTTGTCTGTACAGCCTATCTTTGCTAAGTTTAACTATAGTTATTATGGGTTTTTTACTGGCAAAATTGTGTGGCTTAGAGATAGCACTATTTTGCATTTATGCAGAGATAACCAAGATTTATAAATCAAACTGACAATCATTTTTAAATGCTAGAATATAAAAAAAACTTGATTTCTGAAAATGAGTTTATACTGTCAATCCCATGGAGAGCTATTTAATTCTCAGTTAGCCTCATTCCTCCCTTTCATTGCTGCCTTTTTCTATGCTGGCCTTCCTTTGTGAATCACTTCTTGGGTGAGGTGGTTGCTCAGAGCTGCTGCTCAGCACAGTGTCTGACAATAACACCTAAATAAGGTGATGCTCAGCCTTGGTGCTTTCACCATCCTACCACAGAATTTAACTCTACATGACAAGAGTTGCTCAGAGCCTTGTCTACACCCACATGAAAACTCCATTGCTGGTAATGGTGAACCACCATCACCAAAAGGTGCAAATATTTTGGAGAAAAGGCTGATGTAGACACCTCAAATATCACCCTCATAACTCTTTGTACTCTGTTACTATGATTCAATAGTTGTTCGTATTGGTCTTGACCTCTGTAGAGATGTCTACTCTCTGTAGTATTTTGCTTGAGGGCTATTATCAGATGAAAGTTTTGGGGCACTCAAGACAAATTAATAATTATTTTCTATGAGGATTTTTAATCTATAACTTTCTTCATATTTTAACATCTTATGGGAAAAATGAGCCCACAGTTTACAGGAGAAGGCTAAGAAAAGATTATAGGCATTTCAGTATTTGATAATGACGTAAGTATGTATAATAGTATTTAAATTACTTCTCTTTTTTAAAACAGAAGTTGCTTGAATCCTTTGGTTATTCTTATCAGCGAGTAGATAAGTAAAGGTATTTCAAGCTCTTCAGAAGCAGAAACTCTTACCACTTCTTCTTGTAACAGAATTAACTCTTTCCTTTCCACTCTCATTAGTGGATACTTCTCAAGGCACTTTCATTTGTTCCTCTTAAAACCATTTCAGCACATAAGAAGAGGGTCAGACAAAAGGCAAGCATTCTCACAGATAAGTTATTCCCCCCAATTTGGTAAACTCCTTTTCAGAAGTCAGATCCTGAAACCCAGGAGTCAGATCCCAAAACCCAGGAGTTTCCAGTGTTGTGGCATACAGTTACCATGCTATTACAAAGATGATCTCCAGGGACTGGAATATGATATTAATCATGTGTTTCAAATCCCTCTTGAAACTTTAACATCTAGCCAGTAAGGAAACAAAATTAATGGCATTTTGATTTCAGATTAGATATTACAAAAAGTTTTTCACTGTTAGTGTGTTCAGTGATTGGAATAGGTGGCCCAGGGAGGTGGTGGAATCACCATTCCTGGGAGTTGTTTAAGAACTGTCTGGATCTGGTACTGGATGATGTGGTTTAGGGGTTGCAGTGGTAGTGCTAGATGGATGGTTGGACTTGATGATCTTAAAGATCTCTTCTAGCCTCGATGATTTGATGAGTCTATGATTCTAAACCTACAGGAGAGATTTTATTCACCTCTAAAAATTAGTTAATTGGATTTAATGATCTTAATTTCTCTCCTTTTTTTTCTTCTTTTTTTTTTTTTTTTTTTTTCCTTCTTAACTAAAAGGCTTCTATAAAAACTCAGTAAAACCTGTACTTTTTTCAGCCTGAGTGAGGTGTGTACTTAGGGTGAAATCTCATAGCATATCAGGTGCCAACAGCCGAGGTGTTACGAGGTGTAATCATCGAAGAACCTAACTCGATCAAGCTGACACAGGATGCGGATCTGATCAGGATGAAGACCACAGCAAACCTCCACGCCCTGTTCCATCAGCGCGACCCCAGGGACTCAACCTCCATCTCCCGACTGATCCGGACTGAAAATAACCGCGTTTGAGGAAAGCCATTCTTTGTACCTTTGGGTTTCCAGGGTACATAAAAGTGGGAGAACGCAGGCCTTAACAACTAGGCAGCCTCCAGGGAACCCACCCAGAGGAAAGACAGCGATGCTGCTGTCGGTCCCTCTCCCTTGGCTCTACTTCCCCCGCGCCGGCGGATCCCCTGGGGATGCGGCGCTGGGGATGCGATACTGGGGATGCGGCGCTGGGGATGCGATACTCGCTGGTGGGGAGGCGGTGTCGGGTATGAGGTGTCGGGAATGCGGCGCTGGGAATGAAGTGCTGGGGACGCGGTGCTGATGATGCGGTGCTGGGGATGCGGTGCCGGGAAGGCGGCGCTGGGAATGAAGCGCTGGGGATGCGATGGGCGGTACGGG